>NW_015971824.1:0-69366 GCF_000732125.1 Scedosporium apiospermum | reverse complement strand
CTACTAGCTTAATAATAACTAATAAATTACCTAAATAGTATTTCTAATATAAAAAGGAATTTATAAGTAAAATAGATATTATTAATTATATTAATATTATCTATTTTAATAAAGGCTATAATAAAGAGCTAGATAATATACTTAATATTATTAGAATAATTTATAAGGAAAGAATAGCTAATACTAGCTAGGCTAGTAATATAATATATTAAGTAGTTGATAGGGCTCTCTAAAATATAAAAGTAGCTAGGGCTAAAAAGAAAGCTAACTAGGAATATTATCTCCTTATTAAAGCTTTTATATTTAGTTTATATATTACCTAGACTAATTATAAACTAATAAAATTAATAGCTAGTAAGATTAAAAAGCTAGGTATTAAGTAGCTTACTTACTTCTTAAATAAAGTAAGGAGTAATAAAGCTTATAAGGTTAGTAAGGTAGTAGAGATTGAGGAAGTAAGTAATATAATAGATATTAATAATAAAAAGAGAAGTATTATAATTATTAAAAGTAAGTAGGCTAATTACTTACTTAATAACTTATATAAGGATAGTAACTATAACTTACTAGCTAGAGTAATCTAGTAGGTTAGTAAGTAGGTTAATAGATTAATAGCTAAAGGTAACTTACTTTCTAATATATAAGTTAAGGTAATTAATAATTATATTAATAAGTATTTTAATTAACTTTTTAAGTAAATTAAAGCTATTAAAAGTAAACTTAGTACTATTAAGGTAATATTATAATTACTTAGTAATAATTATATAGTAAAGATATAAATAATTGCCCCTACTACCTAGCTAGTAACTTAAGTAATGCCTCCTACTACCTAGCTAGTGATTAGAATAATACCCCCTACTATCTAGCTATTGACCCTAGCTCCTTGAATACCTAGTAAGTAATTATACTTAACCCTAGAAGGCTTTAGCCCTATTATGTAAAAGGTAATGGAATGCTATTTAAAGGATAGGTAATAGGTAGTAAGAGATAGTAGTATTATAGTAGAAGAATAAATAAAAGATAGATTAAGGTAATTTTTCTTTTTAATTTTAATTTATATATATATATTTATAAAAGTATAAGTAAGTAAGCTAATAAAGATATTAGTAATCTTCTAAGTAGGGTATAGTATTATTAGGTATTATTATTATATTACTTTAGATAGTATATAATTATAAGCTAGATAGTAACCCTATACTATAATATATAAAAGTAAATACTCCTATATTTACTTATTAAGAAGGAAAATAATAATCTTACTTTCTTAATAGCTTACTTACTTAATTAAGGAATCTAATATATAATCTTATTAGTAATAATATATCTAGTATATAAGTAATTACTAGCCTTGTAAGTAATCTGTTAATAGATATTATCTTTAAAGTAAGTAAGCTATACTCCCTTACTTCTATAGTTGTAAGCTATTACTTATATCTAATAGCTAGGTAGTATACTAAAAGCTATAATACTATTTTACTAGACTTCTTTAAAATAAATAATAAACTACTTTTCTTTTATAATATATATAGTAATTATAAGCTATATATATTAAAACTAGTAATTAAATTCCTATTTAAGATTATATATAATAATTATTAATACTTTTAGAAAAAGTAAATACTTACTAATTTAAAAGAATTTTATATTAATAGTAAATATAAGTAAATATTTAAATATTATAATAAATACCTAATATACTTTAACTACTAAAATAATATCTAGTAGCTAAATAGTAAAATAAAAAATATTAATTTATTTTTATTATTATATTATATAATAATAATAGACTTTATTATAGATATATTTTTTATATTAATAGTAAAGATATATTAGCTAATAGGAAAATATAATATCTTTAATAACTTATTTATAGTTAATTATATATTTAATAAAAAAATTTTCTTAATTTTTAAAAGTAAAAATAAAATTATAAAATAGTAAATAATAATCTTCTTAAAGATATTATTAATATATAATTAAAGCTTACTAGAAAAGATTATTAGTAATTAAAATATTAAATTTACTTTAGAAATTTAAAGAAATGTATTTAAACTACTAAAAATAATATTTATAATAGCTATTATCTATTATTCTTAGATAGATAATATATTTAAGAAGAAGATCTAAATAATAGAAATTACTTTTATTATTATATATTCTACTTTTTAAATAATTTATAGATAGATATTTTATTAATATTCTAGTTTAACTTTAATAATATTTTCTTAATTTTAATTAACTAAAGTTTAAATAAATTAGTATATAACTTCTATTTATAATTAATTTTTAATTTATTAGCTAATATAATAGGAATAGGTATAATCTTAGATAAGAAAGTAATTACTTTTATTTAGTAGATATATTAAAAGGAAGCTAAGGCTTTAATTATAATAATTAAAATACTTTTAAAATTATAATATAATAAATAATATAAAACAATTATTTTTAAAATAGAAAATATAATATATTTATATTTCTATAATAATTATTACTTATTAAATAACTTTAAAAAAAAATAATTACTAATTAAAATAGAGCTTTTTAAAATAGTAAAGAAAGTATATAAGCTTAGTATTAAATTAGACTTTCTAATATCTTAGAAAATTTATTTAATTATTTTTATAGCTTATATCTATAAACTAAAATAAGGGAAGGATCTTTACTAGAGAAAAGTAGATCTTCTATAATTAATTTAAATAAATAGAAAAGAAAAATATAAAATAGAAAAGATTATTATCTACTATAATATAAGAAATAAAAAAAAATACTTTATATAATAAACTAGCTAGGATCTTAAAGATAATTAGTAGATAGTAAAGGTAGAATCTATATATTATATTAAAGATATAATTAAAAAATATAAAGTAAAGCTATAAGAAATAGATAACCTATAAGTTTAAAAAATAAGTAAAAAGAAATATATTAGTTTATAAAAATATAATTAGTAAATAATAATCTTTATAACTAAGCTACTTTACTAGATAAAATAGTAAAAGTTTCCTATATTACTATTATTTCTTATATACTATAATTAGTAAGTTACTTTATAATTAATTAGAATATATTATTTTTTTACTTTTTTTTTATATACTTATATATAGTAAAATAAGACCTAACTTAGCTAAATAAATAAAAGAAGCTATCTCTAATATTATATCTTTACTATAACTATTTATAAATATAATATTTATTAAATATAATATTTATTAAATAAAAAAAGCTAAGTATAAAAAATATATTATCTAGTATAAAAAAGTTAATAATAGATCTTAAAAGAGATAATAGAAAAAGCTAAATATTATATAAAGATATTAAAATATAAGTAATAGATTATTATAAATATAAATTAAATTTATTAAAATATAATTAATAATTAAAAATTATAAATAGCTAATATAATAACTATTATCTACTATAAAGTTATATTTAATAAGCTAGATATTAAAATATTTTAAGTAAACTTAATAAAATAAAAATAAAATTTTAAATAAATAATTTTAAATAAAGAAATTATTTATTAGTAAAGAAAAAATTACTTATAGCTAAGTTTATAAATAAAAAAAGTAAGCTCTTAAGTAAAGTAGTAGACTACTTAGTTAATATAAGTATCTAGGACTTAATAGAATATTTTAATAATAAATAAATAATTAAAAGTAAAAATAATAATATTAAGGGTAGTAAAGAAGAAAGATAATTAAAGCTAATATTATTATTATAAGGCCTAAAAGAAAAGCTATTAGATTTTATTATTAAAGTAGGTAGATAAACTAGAGAGCTAGTAACTAGAATAAGTAAAATAGAGATTTAAATAAAGGAGTTAATAATTATAAATATAATAGATATAAGTAAAAAAGTAAATAAGAAATAATATTAATAGGAAATATTAATAAAAGAAAAATATAATAATATCTAGTAACTACTAGCTAATAAAGATATAATAATAAATAGTAATTTAATAAAAAAAAAAGTAATTTAAAATTATATCTAGTAAGTTAATAAGCTAGTATATAAAAATCTTATAATAAAAATTATATTAATAATAATAAGCTTTTTTACTAACTTACTAAATCTAAACTTTAATTTTCTTATTAACTTACTAAATCTAAAACTTTAACTTTTTTATTAACTTTTACTTATTATTTTACTATTATTATTATATTACTAGATATATTTAATAATAAATAAGCTATCTAGTTTACTAGCTTTATTAATTACTATCTTTATTTTTATATATATTTTATTATATTACTAATTTTACTTACTTTTTTCTTTAATAATTATATATAATATATTATTATATCTTTTTAACTAGCTTTTTATTTTCTTTTTTATTAATAAATAAAATATTAATTTTATTACTTATTAGTTTTATCTTTATTTTTATTACTTACTATCCTCCTTTTTATATATTTACTTATAATATAAAATATATTTTTTCTTTTAGTATTTAATTAATTACTTCTTATAGCTATTTCTATATTTATAGTTTATCTTAAAAACTATTATTTACTAGTAAGTAAATAGATTATTACTATTATTAACTTTTTAATAGATAGTAAGTAAATACTACTTTTATAGCTTAGTAATTTATTATTTACTTAACTTTAATCTTTAATTACTATCTTAGCTAGCTTTCTTTTCTCTCTTACTATAAACTTTAATAGTTTATATATTATTATTACTAGCTTAATAATAACTAATAAATTACTTAAATAGTATTTCTAATATAGAAAGAAATTTATAAGTAAAATAGATATTATTAATTATATTAATATTATTTATTTTAATAAAAGCTATAATAAAAAGCTAAATAATATATTTAATATTATTAAAATAATTTATAAAGAAAAAATAGCTAATATTAATTAAGTTAGTAATATAATATATTAAATAGTTAATAGAGCTCTCTAAAATATAAAAATAGCTAAAGCTAAAAAAAAACTAACTAAGAATATTATCTCCTTATTAAAGCTCTTATATTTAGCTTATATATTATCTAAATTAATTATAAACTAATAAAATTAATAATTAATAAAATTAAAAAGTTAAATATTAAATAGCTTACTTATTTCCTAAATAAAGTAAAAAATAATAAAGTTTATAAAATTAGTAAAATAGTAAAAGTTAAGAAAGTAAATAATATAATAAATATTAATAATAAAAAAAGAAATATTATAATTACTAAAAGTAAGTAAGCTAATTACTTACTTAATAACTTATATAAAAATAATAATTATAACTTACTAGTTAAAGTAATTTAATAAGTTAATAAGTAAATTAATAAATTAATAATTAAAAATAATTTACTTTTTAATATATAAATTAAAATAATTAATAACTATATTAATAAATATTTTAATTAACTTTTTAAATAAGTTATAATTATTAAAAGTAAGCTTAATATTATTAAAATAATACTATAGTTACTTAGTAATAATTATATAATAAAGATATAAATAATTACTTTTATTATCTAGTTAGTAACTTAAGTAATATTTCCTACTACCTAGTTAATAATTAGAATAATATCCCCTATTACCTAGCTATTAACCTTAGCTCCTTAAATATCTAGTAAGTAACTATATTTAACCCTAGAGGATCTTAGCTTTACTATATAGAAGATAATAAAATATTATCTAAAAGATAAGTAATAGATAGTAAAAGATAGTAATATTATAATAGAAAAATAAATAAGAAATAAATTAAAATAATTTTTCTTTTTAATTTTAATTTATATATATATATTTATAAAAATATAAGTAAGTAAGCTAATAAGGATATTAGTAATTTTCTAAATAGAGTATAGTACTATTAGGTATTACTATTATACTACCTTAAGTAGTATATAATTATAAACTAAATAGTAACTCTATATTATTATATATAAGAGTAAGTACTCCTATACTTACTTTCTAGAAAAGATAATAATCTTATTTTCTTTTAATAGCTTACTTAATAAGGAATCTAGTATATGATCCTGCTAGCAGTAATATATCTAGAGTAATTACTAGCTCTGTAAGTAATCTATTAATAGATATTAACCTTGAAGTAAGTAAGCTATACTCTCTTACTTCTATAGTTGTAAGCTGTTACTTACGTCTGATAGCAAGGTAGTATACTAAAAAGCTATAATAATATAAAAGCTTTTAAAAATATAAAGTTTAATATTAAAAAGTTTTTAAAATAGAAAAAAGATTTCTTAAAGACTAAGCTTATTAAATACTTCTAAGATAGTTAAAGATACTAATAAGTAATTTATTAAATTAAAATATCTAATATATATAAGTAGATAATATAAGATATTTTTTTTAAATATTTAAGAGAAAAGATATTTAAGTAAAAAATAAAATCTAGCTAATTAATAGGTTTTTATTATTATAATATCTTTCTTTATATCTTTATAAATCTTATTTTTATTTTAAGTTCTTATTTAAAATCTAAAATAATAATTTAAAAAAAGAGATATAATAATAAAAAAAGAAAATATTAGTAAAAAAAGAGATATTCTTAAGATTTTATAAATATAAAAAGGATAGAAGAATATTATTTTTTATTATAATCTAAAACTATAATTATTTCTTTTTTTTTTTTAAAAAAAAAAATAAGTTCTTTAATAAGTTTCTTAAGTTTTTTAAATATAATAATTATTAGTTCTTCTTTTAATTAACTTTATTATTATTATTATTTTAAGGATTATTTTATATAGTAACTCCTAATTATTTTTCTATTTTTTTTATATATAAAAGTATTTTTTATTTAATACTTTTATAATCTTTAGCTTCCCCTTCTTTAGAAGCGTCCTATAGTTATAAAATAGCTTTATTTATATTAATTAACTATTCTAATATCCTACTTCTATTTCTATAGGCAGAATTGTAGTAGCTTTTTATAAGAACTATTTTAAACTAATTTAATTAACTATTTTTTTTACTTCATTCTTATAGTATGCGGGCAGGCTGCACGGCTTTATCTTACTAGTATTTAATAGAAATCTTATTTATTAAAAAAAAGTTTAATTTTATATTTTACTTTAATAAGACTTAGTTTAATTTTACTATTATTAGTAATGAGCTACTAATAGCTTATCTATATATTTTTATATTTTAGAAAATAGTTAATTAATCGAAATGTAATTATTTAATATATTTGCTTTTATTATAGATTATTATTATATTAAGATATATATATAGTTTATTATTAATTTCGATTTAATTTTAATTTCTAATTCTAGCTTAGATAACTTATTTATTATAATAACAATAATAACCTATAAATAAAGCTTATAGAGCTTTTTAAGTAGTTTCTAATTAGACTTCTAGATAAAATAGAATAGTATAGCTTACTTACTTATTATAAGAATAAAGTAAAAGAAATAATTAATCAAATAAGTCTAAAATAATTTCTATAAAAAGTTATTATAATTCTACTTATAGAAATAAAAATAGAATATTAGAATAGTTAATTAATAAGAATAAAACTATATTATAATTAAAGAAAGCTTCTAAATAAAGGGAAGCTAAAGATTATAAAAGTATTAAATAGAGGATATTTAAGTATATAAAATAATAGAAAAACTATCTAGAATTACTATATAAGATAATCTATAAGAAGTAATAATAATAAAGCTAATTTAAAAAAAACTATAATTATTATTATTAAAAACTTTTAAAGTTTATTTAAACTTAATCTTTCTCTTAAGAAGAAAGAAAAGAAAAGAAATAACTATAATTATAGCTTATAATAGGAAATAAAGTTTTTTTAGTTTATTTTTATAATTATATAAAAATATTCTTCTTTTTATTAATATTTTCTTTTTTATTATTATAGTAGTAAAATAATTATATTAAGAGACTTATAATAGCTTTTTATAACTATTAAAACTTAATTACTTATAATAAGTATATTTATAAGCTTTTTTCTATTAGATTTAATTAACTTTTTAAAATATTTATATTTATTATTTTATTTTTTAATAAATATATCTTTTTAATAAAGTATTAAAACAAGGCTTATATTAATATTCTTTTTTATATAGAAACTTATAAATATAATTACTTAATTTTAAATATAAATAGATATCTTAGTAATATAAAAGATAATAATAATTTTAATTATAATATTAATTTTTTTAATAAAGATTACTAAGAGACTATTAGAAGTAATAACTTATTATAATAATATTTTATTTCAATACTTAGAAAATAATTTTCAATTTCTAGCCCTCTATCTTTAAAAAAATAATAAAACTTAAACTAATTAATTAATAAAATTAAAAAATAAAATATAAAATAATTTATAAAAAGATTAAATAAAAAATTAAATAATAAAAAATAAAATTAATATAAAAAAATTTTCTTTTTAGTTAACTACTATTAATACTATACTATATTACTTCTTATTATTTTAATCCTCTTCTTAACTTATAAAGTCTTTATACTTACCTAAATTAAGTTCTAATTTTTTAAAAGTTAAACTTTAAAATATAATAAAAAATTATAATTATTATTTTTTTCTAAAACTTTTTTAATTTTATTAAATATTAAAATATTATCTAATAAATTCATTTTATTTATTTACTATTTATTATTTTTATAGAACTTCTTAACTTAATATAATAATTAAAAATTATTAATTAATATATTATTAAACTTTTTTAATTTTAAATTTTTCTTTTCTTTATAGATTTTAATAATTTAAAATAATTTTTACTACCTTAATTTAAGTTTATTTTTAATAGATATATAGTTTTATCTTATATTATTATATAAGAATACTAGATAATTAAGTTTTAATAACTTTATCTTCTTTTTATAGATATTATTTCTATCTATCTTCTAAGCTAGCTTCTTTTAATATTTTATAACTTTTTACTTTACTAATTTTATATTATAATAGTGAAAAAGAAGATATCGGGGAAAAGGAAAACATTCTCATATAACTACAAGAGTAGGTTAGAAGAACTTTATTCTCTACTATAAGCTATAATCATAATTATTTTTTTTCTTTCCTTCTTCTAGAAGGAATTTAAAAAGTTCTTCTTCTTTATTAATCAGTAATTAATCAATTAAGTTATTAGTTATATTTTTTAGAAGTTATTAGTCCTTCTTTTAATTAACTTCTTTTTTATCTTTTACAGATCTAGTCTAGCTCTATTTCTAAATAGTTCTTCTATTATTTTATATGTAAAAGTGTCCTCTATTTAACACTTTTATAATCTCTGGCTTCTCCCTATTTGGAAGCCTCCTTTAATTATAATATAGCCCTATTTCTATTAATTAACTATTTCCGATATTCTATTTCTATTTCTGCAGGTAGAATTATAGCAGCTTCTTATAAAAACTATTCTTAACTATTTAACTATTTATTCCTTATGTTCTTTCTTGTTTTTTGTAGTGTCTTAAGTAGGCTGTACTGCTCTATCTTATCTAGAGGTCTAACTAGAATCTACTTAGGGGGCTTTAAGCCTTATCTACAGGTTGCTACTATTACTGTAGTAAATAAGTTACCTCGGCTAGAACTAGAAAAATTAAAACTAAAATCGAAATTAAATCAAAATCAAATCGAATTAACAATAGGCTATATATATATCTTAATATAATAATAGTCTATAATAAAGGTAAATATATTAAATAATTATATTTCTATTAATTAACTACTTTCTAAAGTATAGAAATATATAAATAAACTATTAGTAATTAGTTACTAAAAATAGTTATTAGTAGTTAGTTACTAAAAATAGCGAAGTTAAACTTCTTATTAGAATTAAAATTAAAGTTTTTTTTAATAAATAAAACTCCTATCAAATACTAAGATATAGGATCCTATTAATTAACTAATTCCTAAAGTAGTAAAAGCTAGCTAAAGTAGGTAAATATTATCTAATTATATTAACTAATAAGTAATAGATTATATAGGTAGCTACTAGATATATTAATAATAGAATAAGATAGCTATTAAAAGCTAGTTTATAATCTTTTATAGTATTATATTATAGAATGCTTTTATTAAAACTATTAGAGGGCTATTAGGCTTTAAGAGAAGTATACTAGAAAGACTTATTATAAGAGCTTTTTTCTAAGAAAAAGTAGAAGTAGATTCTACTTCTATAGAAGAAGTAAAAGTAGAAGGCTAAGTTTCTTCCAGTTTTTTTATAAAGTTAAGAGCAGGGAGGAAGTAGGCTTTAGTAGATAACTTTACTTAAGTCTCTTCTATAATTTTTACTATTATATGCTCTATAGACCTACTACTTTTAATTTTTTTAATACCTTCTTTTTTAGCTTACTTAAAGAAAAGTAATTAGTTCTTTACTAGTAATAAAGAATTTAATTCTTCTTCTATAAAAGAAGTAAAAGTAAAAAGCTAAGTTTCTTTTAGTCCTTTTATAAAATTAAAAGGAAAGAGAAAGTAAATTCTAGTAAATAATTTTACTTAGGTCTCTTCTATAATTTCTACTAATATATACCCTATAGACCTACTACCCTTGATTTTTTTAACTTCTTTATCTATTTATCTATTCTAGCTAAGTTAAGAGGAGGTATTTAGCTCTTTATAAGTATAGAAAAGATAAATTCTTCTTTAGCCTCTATAGCCTAGTTTAGAGAAAGTACCTAACTTATTACTTCTAAGGAAAAAAAAGTAATTTTTTTAAAAAAAAAAGTAGATTTTTTTAGTAATAAAGAAGTAAAAAAAGTTTCTTTTTAATTAGAAAAAAGAATAAGAGAAGTATTTAATACTTAATACTATTATCTTTAATACTATTCAGCTATAAAAACTATATACTAATTATACTACTTCCCTTATATCCTAGAAGTTCTTTAAACTTATAATTAATTAATTAACTATCTCTAATATCCTTAGTAGTTTAAAAAGTTTAATTATAGTAAGAAATAGTAGATAATTAATCTATAACCCTCTTTCCTCCTTTACTATATTAAGTAGATAGTATTTACTAATTAACTATTTACTTATTTTACTTTATAAATATTAGAAATTATTAATTAATAAGTTTCTACTTATTTAATATATTTCTTTTTCTTTTTTTTTCTTCTTTATTTTTTTTTACTATTATTTCTTTTTTTAAGATCTTTCTTTATTTTAATATCTTTATTCTTTTTAGCTAAGTTAGGGGGAAGTACTAGTACTTAGCTTATTATTATATAGGAGAAGTAGCTTCTTATTCTTATATAGAGGAACTAGAAAAGATTTTTCTTATATAGAGAAATTAAAAGAAGAGGAAAAAGTAGTAAAGGTTTCTTTCTAATTAAGAAGAGGAAAAAAAGAAGAGCTACTTACTAATTCTACTACTTCTTCTAGTTCTTAGAAGTTATTAAAGTCTATAAACTATTAATTAATAGGTTTCTACTTGCTAAGTGTCTTCCTTTTCTCTACTTTTCTCTTGTTCTATTTCTTATTCTATTTTATATTCTATTTCTTTTTTTATTTTATTTTCTTCTTATATTTTTAAAAAGTTATTTCTTTTATAGTTCTAGTAGTAAAGATATTATAAAGAAGTTAGCTAGTTATTTCTTTATTTTATAATTCTTAGAAATAAAAAAGTTATTTCTTTCTTACTTTCTTCTAGCTGTTTTAGGTAGTAGTTCTAATAAAATGAAAATAGCTTCTTTAATTATTTTAATATAGTTCTAGTAACTATTTTAGCTATTTTTAATATTTATTTCTTCAGCCTACGTTTTCTAGTAGTATTCTATAATTTCTAACTACTACTAGTAGCTATTCCTTTAATATTTTATATTATTATAGCTATCTAGTCTTCTAATATTTCTTTTAATATTTTACATAATATTTCTTCTAACATTTTATTTTTTTTAAAATTCCTTTAATAATTTCTTTAGTATTTACTATAAAATTCTTTTTATATCTATTTCTTCTAAAATTCCTTTATAGAATTTCTTTATAAATTTTTCTACTAATATAGCTATAATAGCTATTTTAATTATTTAGATATTTCTATTTTACTATAATATTTCTAGCTAATATAGTTAATATAGCTAATTTAATTATTTTAGATATTACTAACTATTTTTAGATATTCTAGCTAATATTTCTAGCCTACTTAATACTACTACTAATAACTACAATATAGAAGTTCTAACTATTCCGAATTTAGCTATTTCTTACTATCAAATTCGTTTATTTTCTACTATTAGCTCAGTTTATTTCCTATTATTATAAATATTACTAATTAAGTCAGGAAAGTCAGAAGTCAATTCTTAACTAGAATAGTTTTCTTCCTTTTTTCTAGTTCTTCTTTTTTTATTCTTCCCTATTTACTTATTCTATTTTCATTTCTCTAAGCCTTTCTATTCCCTCTAATTATTCTAGTTCCTTTCCTCTCTTTCCTTCTTTTCTTCCTTCTTCCTTATTCCTTTTCTTCTTCCTTTCTATTCTTTCTTCTTTCCTATCATCTACTTCTTTCTTCCATTTATATTTCAAGTTCTTGCTCAACATATAGAGCAACAACTCAAGGGGAGGTATATAATAGTAAAAAAGGGGATATCGGAGAAAAGGAGAACATTCTCATATAACTGCAAGGGTGGGCTGGAAGAACTTTATTCCCTACTATAAGCTATAACCATGGTTATTTCTTTCCTTTCCTTCTTCCAAAAAGAATTCGAGAAGTTCTTCTTCTTTATCAATTAGTAATTAATCAATTACCTTATCAGTTATATTTTCTAGAAGTTATTAGTCCTTCTTTTAATTAACTTCTTCTTTATCTTTTATAGATTTAGTCTAGTTCTATTTCCAGATAGTTCTTCTATTGTTTTATATATAAAAGTGTCCCCTATTTGACACTTTTATAATCTCTAGCTTCTCTTTATTTAGAAGCCTCCTTTAATTATAATATAGCCTTATTTCCATTAATTAACTATTTCTAATATCCCATTTCTATTTCTATAGGTAGAATTGCAGCAGCTTCTTGCAAGAACCATTCTTGACCATTTGACTATTTATTTCTTGTATTCTTTCTTGTTTCTTGTAGTATTTCAGGCAGGCTGCACTGCTCCGTCTCAATATTAGTTTCTTTTTATTTAAAAATCTTAATTTATAATAAAATAAGCTAAATATAGTCTATAGCTTCTTCTTAGTTAATTAACTTTTATATAGGAATTTAGACTTTTGTTAATAATACTAGCTTATATTTAAAAACTAAATAAAATAAAGTATATTTTATTAATACTTTAATAATAACTCTATTAGCTAGTAAAGTAAAGTTAAAAAGCTTTATTTATCTTCTTTTTTCTTCTTCTAACTTTATAAGAATATTAGTAAAAGTATAATAATTAGCTTTAACTATTTCATTTACTTAAAAATTATATACTATAATCTATACTTAGTAAATTTTATACTTTTTTAATAATTTTCTTAATTTTACTTTATTTTTTAAATTATTATTAATAATAATATTTAATAATAACTTAAAAAGATTAATAATTATTTTTAAAAACTATTTAGTAATATTTTTTATTATAATATTTATAAAATTAATAGTTATTATATATCTTATTAAGTTATATCTAGTTTTTATTAAAAAATAGTATTTATAATTAAAAAGTATATATTAGATATTAATATAAATCTTTTAAAATAAATAATCTAAAGAAATTAATATTATTTAATTTTAAAGTCTTTTAATATTAAAGTTTTATTATTTTAAATAGTTTTTATATGTTTTTATTATTTAGTTTTAAAAGTTTTTTTAATAATAAAACCTATTAATAAATTAATTTATATTATTTTTCTTTTTATAATTTTATTTCTAATATAATTTTTACTAAATAGCTTTTTTTTCTTTTTTATTATTAATTACTCTTTTTTTTATAATTATTATTACTTTTTAATTATAAGATATTTAATTTAACTTAGAACTTAAGAACTCTATTTTTAAAAGTATAAAATTGTTTAATAATTATATCTTTTAGTTTTTTAAAAAAAGAAATAGAAATTAAATATTTTATTAATATTTATTTAAATAGCTTTCATTAAAAAATTATAAGATTTTTATATATAAGATCTATTAATTAATAAATTTATTTAAATCTTACTTATTCTCTTTTTTTTATATATTAAATAAATTAGATTTTTTCTTTAAAAATATATTTACTATTATATTATCTTTTCTTTAAATATAGTAGACTTTAAAATTAAATAGTTAAATATATATAATCTATTAAATAATTAAAATACTTAAGATTTTAAAAGATTATTTATTAAACTAGTAAGTAAAAATTTAATTATTAGTTTTAAAAATAAAATAGATTTTTATTAAATAAGTTTAAAGCTTATAGAAAGTAATTAATACTTTTTAATATTTTTACTTAATTTAATTATAATTTTATTTTACTAATATTTATATTTTACTTTTAAATTTTATAAAATATTATTTTATTTTAAAAGATTAAACTAAAATAGTTCCTTTTCTTAATAGTAAAGTATTAATAATTATATAGATTAGTTTAGTATTTATAAAATAGTTTAAAACTTTTAAAATTAGCTTAGATAAAAGAACTTCTTTTAAAAAATCTATAGAATAGCTTTTTGTTTAAGAGCTTAGTAAAAAGTAATATTATAATAATATAGTTAAATACTTAGTTTTTATGAAACTTAATAATATTAAAAAACTATTAAATATCTTTAATATTTTTATAAATCTATTATTTTATAATCTTTTAGATATTCTAGCTAATTAAAAACTTTTTTTATAATTATAAAAATAGCTTATTACTTTATAAGAAAGCTTTAATTATTTTATCTTTTCTATTAAAGGTATATAGTTAATTTTAAATTTAAATATCTTTTATTAATTTTTTATAAATATTTAAATATATATATTTTTATTTTAAGTAGTTTAAGGACTTCTATATTATTATATCTACTTATTAACTTTTTTATAATTATATTTTTAAAATAAACTATAATTAATATAAAATATAAAATTATAAAAAACTATAATAATTATTTTTATAAATTATTTAATAAAATTAATAGCTCCTTAGAATAATATATATATCTTTAGAAGCCTTATAAGAGAATTAAATATTATTAGATCTTTATTAATTTTTATAAGAAAAACTTAATTATATTAGAAAATAAATTAATAAATATAAATATAAAATATTAAATTATTTATTTTAAAAACGTTTAGTTTTAAAAAAAGTAAAAGTATTTTATATTATCTTCTAATTTATTTCTTATTAATTATTAATTAGCGAAGCTCTACTATTTTTCTTTACTATAAAAAAATTTTATTTTTATAAAGTTTATAATTTTACTTAAATAATATTTTATTTACTTTTTTTTAAAATAAAAATAATTAATTTAAATATTACTAGTAAAATATAGATTAATAATATTTACTAAGCTTTATAAAAGATAATTTTAATCTCCTAAAAAAAGTAACCTTTATTTTACTTATTTAATCTTAAAAAAATTTTTAAATTAAAAGTTTTTCTTTATTATGAAAAATTTTAATAAAAAGATTTACTTTTTTTTTAATTAAAGGTTTTATTTTAATAAAAAGTCTTTTTAAATATATAATAATTAATTTAAAGCTTTTCTAAAGTTTTATAAACTATAAAATAATAAGCTTTATATACTTAATAAATCTAAAATAAGCTTTTATATATTCTAATATATTTAGTTTCTATTTTAGATCTACTTATAAAATTAACTTATTAAATAAAATATTATTAATAAAATAAACTTTAAAGGCTTTTAACTTATAAAAAGTCTATATATTAATAGTTTTCTAAGTTTAATTACTTAATTTTAAATTAATAATATTAAGAT
Source organism: Scedosporium apiospermum (assembly GCF_000732125.1). Classification (NCBI taxonomy): domain Eukaryota; kingdom Fungi; phylum Ascomycota; class Sordariomycetes; order Microascales; family Microascaceae; genus Scedosporium; species Scedosporium apiospermum. Next base: position 53,559 of record NW_015971824.1, on the reverse strand, counting down.
TTTCTATATTATTTATTAGATATTAATTAATTTATTAATATATACTTAATTTATTATTATTTATCTTTACTTTTAATAATAATTATAGATTAAAGACTTTTTATATTTAAAACTTCTTTTTTTAAGTTTTACTGAAGTCTAATATATATATTTAGCTATATTATATCATATTCTATAAATAATTATTTTATTATATTTAAAAAAGTTTTTAAATAATTAAAAAATATTTTTTAAAGTAGGTAATAAGAAAAGATCTAATAGTAAAAAGGTAAATATTAGTATAGCTTTTAATAAATTCTTCTTAATAAAAGATTTCTCTTCTAATTTTCTTAATACTTAGCTACTCTAAGAGGTCTTAGAAGTAATATAATAAAATAAATTTTATTAATAATAACCTCTTTTTTAATAAAGCTTAAAAAGTTATTATAATTAAAAAAAAGTAAAATACTTATATAAAAAGTATTTTTAATATTATAAATATATTTAAAAAATTATCTATAAAAATATAAAACCTAATAAGAAGTTTTAGCTTCTTATTTATAATAAAGTCTTATAATAATTTTTTAGAAGAAGAGATTATTAGTTATTAAATAAATATAAGATTATATTAATTTTAATATATAAAATATTATTCTTTTTTATATAAAAAATATAAAAGATATTAATTTCTATATTAATATTAAAAATTTTAATAATATTTTTATTTATAGCTTTACTAATTTTAACTTTTATATATAGTAAATATTATATTAAATAGACTCTAACTAGATTAAATTTAATTTTTAGTATCTTTATATTAGTTTTGTAATTAAAAAATAAATAATTAATAATTCTTTTTCTTATAAAAAAAGATTTAATAATATTTATATTAAATTTAAAAAGTACTTCTTAAATATTTCTAGCTTTTACTTTAAATATTTTTAATATAGCTATGCTAGCTTTTTATAAAAACTTTCTTTTCTAGTAGTTCCTTTTCTAGTTAGTTTCCTAATCAGGATTTATATCTAAATATTATTAATAATATTAATCTTCTATTTTTCTAATTTTATTATTACTTAAGAAAATAATTATAATATTTCTATTATAATTAAATTAACTTTAAATTTAAAAAACTTATTTTACTTTATATTTATCTTTATATTATAATCCTAATATTAGCTTATTAATAATATTAATCTTCTATTTTTCTAATTTTATTATTACTTAAGAAAATAATTATAATATTTCTATTATAATTAAATTAATTTTAAATTTAAAATTAATTTAATTATAATAGAAATATTATAATTATTTTCTTAAGTAATAATAAAATTAGAAAAATAGAAGATTAATATTATTAATAAACTAATATTAAAATTATAATATATTAACTACTTTTATTTAATAAGTAATTTTATTAAGTAATATTAATTTCTAAAAATTATAATATTTAAAAAAAGAAAACTATTTATTACTTTAAGCTTTAAAATAAATAATAAAGTTTTTAATATCTTTTATCTTAGTAATCTAATCTTTAACTTTATTATTTATTTTAAAGCTTAAAGTAATAAATAGTTTTCTTTTTTTAAATATTATAATTTTTAGATATTAATACTACTTAATAAAATTACTTATTAAATAAAAGTAGTTAATATATTATAATTTTAATATTAGTTTATTAATAGTATTAAATAGATATAACTAGTAATAAGATTATAATATTATTTATAAAATATTATAAAAGAAATATTATATTATTTATAGAATATTATAAAAAAAATATTTCTTTTATAATATTTTATAAATAATATAATATTTATCTTATTAAAGAAAAATAAAAAATAATATTAATTTATAATAAAATTAATAATAAAAAATTATTAATCTTCTAAAAAAGTTTAGAAAAAAAATATCTATATAAATTATAAGTTTTATTATATATCTAGTTTATCTTTTAAAACTCTCTAGTAATTAATTTAAATATAATTATATTTAAATTAATTACTAGAGAGTTTTAAAAGATAAACTAGATATATAATAAAACTTATAATTTATATATCTATTTTATTACTTTATTAATTTAAATACTTATTATATTTTTCTTAATATAAAATAGTTAATTAACTATTTTTAATTATTAAAATTATAAAAATAATAATTATAGTCTATATAAAAGCTTTTATTATAAGTAATTACTTAATTATTAAAATTATTTTTAATAAAAATAGTTAAATAAAGATCTTAATTATATTTCTTTATATATTATTAAATAATAACTATTAATTAACTAATTTAAATCTAAGTTCTCTAATTTAAATAAACTTAAATTTTATTTCTTTTTAGTAAACTAAAAAAAAACTTATTATTTAAGCTTTATTATATCTAAACTTTTTAATATTTAAGCTAGATAATTTCTCATTAAATTTTACTATCTTTAAAAATCTTTAATTAATAAGTTTTCTTTTAGTTAATATATTTACTTTATTTCTTAAGTACTAATATGCTAAGTTATTTTTAGAATCTATTATACTTTAATTTTTTAATTTTAGCTTAAGTAACTTATTTACTATAGTAATAATAATAATCTATAGATAAAGCTTATAAAGCCCTCTAAGTAGATCCTAGTTAGACCTCTAGATAAAATAGAGTAGTACAGCCTACCTCCTCACTTCAAGAAATAAAAAAAAAATAGTTAAATAAAATAGTTAAGAATAATTCCTATAAGAAGCTACTATAATTCTACTTATAAAGATAGTTAAGAAATATTAGAATAGTTAATTAATAGGAATAGGGCTATATTATAATTAAAAGAGGCTTCTAAATAAGGAAAAACTAGAAATTTTAAAAGTATTAAATAAGAGATATTTATATATATAAAATAATAAAAGAATTATTTAGAATTATTATATAAGATAATTTATAAGAAATAATAGTAATAAAATTAATTAAAAAAAGAACTAATAAAGTTAATTAAAAGAAGAACTAATTATTATACTTGAAGAACTTTAAAAACTTATTAAAAAACTTAATCTTTCTTTTAAAAAGAAGAAAAAGAAAAAAAATAACTATAGCTCTAGGCCATAGCAAGAAATAATATTCTTCTACCCCTCCCCTATGCTTATAGAATCCTAAGAATATTCCTCTTTTTACTAATGTCCTCTTTTTTACTATTATAATATTTTCCATTTCCTCTTTTTATATTTTTTTATTTTATTTTATAGTTTTATTTTAATAATTCTTTTTTTATTATTAAACTTATTATTTATAATTTTTTTTAGCTTTATTTATAAATTAAACTTATAATTAATAGTTTTAATATATTCTTTTATATTTATAATTTAATTTTTTTTTTTTATTTTTTTTTTATTTAATTTTTTTCAAAATATTTAGATATTTTATTTAGTTTATAATAAATATTTTTTAAATTATTTTACCTTTTATTTTACTTTATAATATAAATACTCTTTATTTAAGTCTCTTTTTAATAAATATAAGAACTATTAAAAGATTTTTTTTTTATTTCTTTTTAGATCTAGCTAACTTTTTATTATTTTTTTAATAGAAAATTAATTAAAGTTTTAATAATAATATATTAATAAAAGCCCTCTAGCTTTAGTTTATTTATACTAAGTTATTTAATAGATTTATTATATAAAGTTATCTTTTTTCTTATTTTTATAAATCTTTTTAATTTTAATTTATATATAAACTATTATATTAAGTATAGTATTTAATAATAATAATAATAATATATTTTTTTATAATATTATTTATAGAAAAAGTTCTTTAGTTTTAAAATTTTAAGATTTTTAATATTTTTTTTTTAGTTTTTTTAATATAAGTTCTAATCTCTAAAATCTTAATAATCTTTTTTTACTTTATTATTCTAAACGTTTAAAGTTTTTTAAAATATTATCTAGCCTTATCCTTTTTACTTTAGAAAATAAAGTAGTTATTTCTATAGTATATAGTTTAAAATAGTAATTTATAATAGTAGAAGAAATAGTAACGTTCTTATAAGTCTATAAGAATAATAGTAGAAAAATATTATTTCTTACCATAAGCTATAACTATAATTATTTCTTTTCTTTCTCTTCTTTTCTAAAAGAAAAAGAATAAGTTTTTTAATAAGTTTCTTAAGTTCTTTAATAATAATAGTTATTAGTTTTTTTTTTAATTAATTTTATTATTATTATTTTTTATAGATTATCTTGTATAGTAACTCTAGACAGTTCTTCTATTATTTTATATATTTAAGTATTTCCTATTTAATACTTTTATAATCTTTAGCTTCTCTCTATTTAAAAGCCTTCTTTAATTCGATATTTTATTACTATTCCTATAAGTAGAATTGTAGTAACTTCTTGCGAGAACTGTTCTAGACCTATTCGACTATCTATTTCTTTTACTTAGTTCTTGTAATGTGCGGGCAGGCTGTACTACTCTATCTTAATAATAATATTTTATAAAAAAATTATTTAAGATTTATAAAATTAAAAGTAAATAATAAAAGTATTATCTTTAAATTACTTAAAAATAAGATTAGTAAATATTTTATATATAAAAAGTATAGATACTTTATATAAAAATATAAAAGTAAAAATAAAATATAAGTTTAAGATAAAAGAAAAAAAAAACTAGAAATTTATATTTAAGAGAAAAACTTAATAACTAGGAGCTAGTATAGTTAATTATCTTTTTTTTATTATATTATTATATTACTTATATTTAATATTAGTAGGGGCCTAAGGTTTATAAATTTTAATTATAATTTAGTTTTAATTTTATTATTATTATTTATATAATTAACTATTAATTTTAATAATAGTTTTTATATATTTAACTAGTTATATTAGTTTTCTAAGCTTATAAAACTTATTTTTAACTTTTTTTAAGTTTATTATAAAAATAAGTTATTAAAAATTTAATTTTTTTAATTAAAATATACAGTAATCTATTTAAATTTAATAGTATATTTAGCTATAGATTTTTTTAAGATAATTTCTTAAGTTATTAAATCATAGTTTATTATTTATTTAGTTTTTTAAAAGTTTTTTTTTAAAAATATCTTTAAATATTTTATAATTATTAAACATTTTAATAATTTTTACTCTTTATTTAATCTTATTATTTTCTAAGTAGTCTTAAAGGGTTAGTTTAAATTAAATAAATATATTATCTATAAAATATAAGGTCATAATAGTAACTTTATTAACTTTAATATAAAATTAATTTTTATAATATTATAAAAAAGTCTTTATCTAAATTAAGAACCTTTATAGCTTTTATTCATTTTTTATATACTAAATATAATAGTTTTAAGTTTTAATTTCATAAATATTTAAAGTTAAATAATAAGTACTTATTAAATTTTCTATATTACTATTTAATTATAAAATTACTAAATAATTTATTTTAAATTAGTAAAATATTAGTTAAATTCTTTATTTTTTCTTATTTTAATAAATAGTAAAGTCTTTAATTACTTTTACCCTATTCTATTATTTTCTAATAATATTATGAATTTCTTAGATATCTTTTTTATATTTATTTTTATTATTAAAGTCTTGACTCATCTCTATAGCTAATACAATTACTTTCTATATTTTAACTTTATTATCTTTATTTAAAGTAATAAATATCTTTTCTTTTATAAATATTATAATTTTTAAATATTAATATTACTTAATAAAATTATTTACTAAATAAAAATAGTTGATATATTATAATCTTAATATTAATTTATTAATAATATTAAGTAAATATAACTAGTAGTAAGATTAAAGTAGTTATTTATTAATAGTAAACTAAAGTAGTTAAATAGTATTTATAAGATATTTTATAAGAAGTATATATTTAAGTATAGAGATATAGTTATATTTAAATTAACTACTAGAGAGTTTAGAAAAATAAACTAAATATATAGTAAAACTCATAATTTATATAAATATTTTCTCTCTAGCTCTTTTTAGATTACTTTAGCTTACTATAATCTTATATAGTCTAAATTACTTATATAGTACTATAAGTATAAGTAATCTATTATTTCTTATAATTCTAACTTAGTTCTATAGTTTATCCTTTTCTACTAGTCTTGACAGGCCGGCCTTCTGTCCTGGCTATGTGCAGCCGTGATAATAAGCTATATTTTTTAAACTTTACTTTCTAAGATTTATAATTAAAAACTATTAATAATTTCTTTAAATTCTTTTTTTAACTTTTAAAATTTAAAAAAGTTTTTTATTTAATTTCTATTAAATTAATAGTAAGTTTTCATATTTTAAAAAAGTAGATTTAATATTTTAATTTTTTTAAAAAACTTTTAATAGTAGTTTTAAGTTTAGCTATTTTTTTAAGAATAATTTTAATATCTTTTATAAAGTTTATTTATTTTTCTAAGTTATTAATTTATTATTAAAATTTTATTTATAAAATTTTATTATAAAATATATATTATAATTAGTTAACTTATTTTTATAAATTAATTAATTTATTTTTTATATTCATATTTTATCTTATTTAAATGAAGTTTTTTTTATTTATTTTTTCTTTACTTTTTTTTATAATTTTTATTTTATTTTATAGTTTTAAATTATTATTATTTTTTTTATAGTTAGATTTATTATTTATAGTTCTTTTATCTTTTATTATAAAGTTAATATCTTATAAGTAATTTTAAAGTATTTTTCTAAGTTATTTTTTCTAGTTTAGATTTATTTAAATAAAGTTACTTAATAAATTTATTATATAAAATTATTTTTCTTCTTTCTTTTATATACTTTTCTAATTTTAATTTATATATAAACTATTATATTAAGCCTAATATTTAAAAATAATAATAATAATATATCTCTCTATAATATTATTTATAAAATAAATCTTCTATCTTTAATATTTTAAAAGTTTTTAATATTTTCTTTATATTTTCTTTAATATAGTAAGACGGAGTAGTGCAGCCTGCCTCCATACCATACCATAAAAACGAAATAAAAGAAACAGTTGGACTAATGGTCTAGAACAGTTCCTGCAAGAAGCTGCTGCAATTCCGCCTGCAGGAATGGTAATGAAACGTCGGAATGGTTGATCAATGGGAATAGAGCTGTATTGCAACCACAGGAGGCTTCCAAATAGGGGGAAGCCAAAGATCATGTAAGTGTCAAATAGGGGACACTTAGACATACAAAACAATAGAAGAACTGTCCGGAGTCACCACACAAGATGATCTATGAGAATGATAATAATAAACTCAATTGAAAGAAGAACTAATGACTAGAATACTTAAAGAACTTAAGAGACTTGTTCAAGAACTTGTTCCTCCCCCCCTATGTGGGAGGAAGGAAAGGAAAAGAAATAACTATGGTCATGCCCCATGGCAAGGAATAATATTCTTCCGCCCCCATTCTTGCGGACCCATGAGAACGTGACCAATTCCACTGCAGTCACCTTTTTCCCTGTCACAATACTACTAAAGGATGTAAACGATCACACCTAAGCTGGCAGCTAAAACGATCAAGGCAAACAACTTAAACAGCCAGCTTCCGGCAAGTATCTCTAGGAACGTCGACTTGGGAGTGGGACGGATAGGGGCAGAGGAGGGATAGTAGTAAGAATGCAGTTCTTTACCGGGGTGAGGATCTATGTCCGAGTCTGTGTAGACTTCCTGCTGATGGCGCAGGAGGGGATCGACTTGAGGGCTGCCCTCCACTGGAAGGAGGCGTGAGGCCTCGACCGATGTTAGTTGCAGGTGGGAGGTCATGGTTGAGTTTCGCGCTGGTGTATTCGTTTCAGCCAACTTGAACAGAGGAAGTCATTTAGTGTTGAGGGGCAAGGCTGTGGAAAGGCAATTATATATGTTATCAATGGCAGACATTCGACGTGGTCTTTTCAGGCTAACTTTACTTCATCTCTATTCGTCAAGGAGTGAAGCTGAGAAGCTAGGGCCACAGCCCCTGGCCACGATGATCGGAACCCACCCCTTCCTTCTTTTTTTTTGGTGGTGTCACCTTTCAAAACTACCCCGGCCCTTGGAAGGAAGAAGGAGGCAGTAAACAAAAGAAGAAGACACCATCCCCAAAAAGGCATTTGCTCAACTCCAATCACATCTTCGCAATCTCAACTAGCGGGAGCTTGGCGACAGAGCGCAGCCCCCAAGTGGGGTTCTCCACTCAGGCAGATTGGCAACAAATCCCGAACCATCTCATTCTCGCATCTTGAATATTGTGATGTGCATCTACCGGTCAGATTTTTTCAGTTGAGCGTCCCCCCCCCAACCAAATTATTTCAGCCGAGAGTTACATATTATATCAGTACTCTTTGTTTCGCATATAATTCGATTGGTGGACGTAGGGCACTATCTCCGTCTGCCTCTTTCTAGAATTTGCCCTCAGAAACCACTCATACAGAACAGCATCTCTGCGACGCTGGACAAGAAGCAAAATCAACTTGTCAGGTCGCAGGTCATGGTCTCTATCCGTGGCCAGCAAAAGCAGGCCAAAAGTCGGAGCAAGTCTAACCACTCACTGGCCGGGAAGACTCATCCGATGAAGGAGGCTATGTGAAGATCGACGGCATCTATCTGTCACGGGCAGAACGCTTTCGGGGTCCAAAGCAGTATGCCGTGGCAGAGAAGGATAAACTACGGAGCAATGCGAACCAATAAGATGGGGACCGATGGGACCGACAGGCGGCCCCAAGCGGTCCAAGGCAGGACCAACCCCAGGATGTTGTCGGTCCACAAGAGGACCGACAGAACAAAGTCATGGGTCCTGGGAAGAGCTTGGAAAGGAAACTTCTATATAAACTATGAAATTATCCATGTATCTAGTTTGTCTTCCAAGACTCTTTAGTAGTTAATTCAAGTACAACGAGACCCCTCCACTTTGTTACGATCCTAACACTGGATCATACTTAGGGCTCGTAGGGTTAGGGTCGTAGGTGCCTGTTAACAAGATGAGCGGGGCAGTCAAGCAGTATGTCCCGATGTTGTATGAGAAGTACATATTTAAGTGTAGGGGTGTAGTTGTACCTGAATTGGCTACTAAAGAGTCTGGAAGAGCACACTAGATACGTGGTAGAACTCGTAGCTTATATAGACTTTTTCTTTCCAGCTCTTCCTGGATCACTTTGGCTCACCGTGATCCTGTTTAGTTAAGATCACTCGCAGATCACCGTGCCTCCCATTGTTCCGTAGTTTATCCTTTTCTACCGGGCTTGACCGCCTGGCCCTGAGTCTTGGCCATCTGGGCCGTGACAGGTAGTACCAGGACCAATGAGATAAAAGGATCTTCCAGATGCCAGGGGAGACAGCAAGAAAGAGGTTTTCTTTCTTTCTTTTCTTCTTTTTAATCAAGTCATGAAGTATCATCAGTTTAATCAAGTTTGTTGCCTCAAGTGTCTTATGTATATTGTGTTGTCTTTGTGACATCTGGCCTTCCTTCTTGTTATAAGTGTTATTCTTCAGTTATCGTTTCTATCCTATTAGAAACATCCTCTTGTGATATCTTTCTTTCATTCCACTGATCGACAGTCCAGACGTCCGCTCGAGTCTTCTAGGAGCTTGTGTGGCTGCTTCTGCAACGGTTTGATATCCGACTATTGTGACCGACCACTCTCTTGTCTTTGTTGATTTGACTGGCTGTGCCACACTGACCCGCCTCATCCGGCGGTTTAACCAGGATATCTGCTCAGGGAGCTCCGTGAGCTTCATTTGCAGGACGTCGCTGCCACTGCGACAAAGGAATTCTCTGGGCTGGATAAGAGTCCCAAAAACAATAGGCTGCATGCACAACTCGCCGCAACAGCGGCTTGCGATAAAGGCAAACACACGGCTGAGTTTGCTCTCTTGGCTCTGTTGCCAAGCTCCCGCTAGTTGAGATTGCGAAGATGTGATTGGAGTTGAGCGATTGCCTTTTTGGGGATGGTATCTTCTTTGTTACCCGAGCCACTCAGCATTCAGTAATTTCAGAAACAAACCCACTGCATCGATTCCAATGCCATGCATATACCCTCGAGACAAAAAAGGGGCGACTCCCAACTCAAAGGATACACCTACATAAAATTATGCAGAGTAGACGCAAAGGGCAAGAAGCTCCTCGAGATGGGTTAACCCGCAGCAAAAGAGATGCGGACGGGGGAAATGAATGCAGGTTGAAATTAAGAAAGCAGGAACCAGTTTCCACACGAGATTCTTCTCTTTCCTTTTCTGCTGAATATCTCAATACATAGTATCCCGGAGTATGACCAGGGATTCGCGTCCTTCGACGAAGTAACTGAGCCCTTTCTCGAACCCATGCCCTATAACGGGAGCTGTCGCTCAGCCCCAAATCCTTCTAACCCGAGATCGGGAATATGTCCGTCGAATCGTTCTCAGGTCTGACCGTTCTGCGACGTGAGTGGATGGCTCCGAAATGACTTCTCCTAGAGGCCCCAATGCATGGAAATGGAGTACCACTGCAGAGCACGAAGTAGACGTAAAGAAGTATCGAGCTCAATCCGCAGTTGCAGTACCAGTAGACATGTCATTGAATGCTTACATCGGTAGAGTATCAGCAGGAAGGGGCTGGGCCGAATCACACCCATACCTTGAAGCTGCCGCAGCCTGCCTGCATTCTCTACGATATGCATGAATCGAGAATCGCCTTATCACAATTCCCAATCGCACCTGAATAACAATGGAAAGAGTAGATTGGGCAGAATTTTCTTTTGTATGTATTATACTATTTTACTTGTTCCTTGTAAACTGGGCTACCTACGGAGGCTATCAGTCGTCTGTAGAGGGTTGGTACTAACAATTTGTTGCATGGAATTTCTTCGCAAATTGGCTCACTTGATGGTATCTCGTTTGGAGAAAGTATTCGAGGTTTAGAGTGTAAGTATAGGTACCACATTTTGTATATAAAATACTTGTAACGTTAAGTATATGGTACTACTCTTGTAGGGGTTCCTAAGGTCCCGAACTAACAAGTCGGATGCTTACAACAGGAGTAGTAGTATACTCAGCTACCCCTAGCAATTCGGGGCCTTCTCTGTAGTCACCTTCCACTACTCATCCCTACCCCTGTTCAAAAGAAACATCAGAATAAGTCTTATTTATACCTCAGCATATTGAAGTGTTTCGTCAAATGGAAGTAGTACTCTATGAAGATGCGCCCGATTTCCAAATAGAGGAAGCGCTGGTGGGTCCGATGCCAAGCAAGCCCAAATATCCAGCATCATCCTTCGTTCGGATCCCTCCCAAACAAAGTTGCCAATCTCATAGATGGAACGTGGATCCTCGTTGGGTGTTAACGTTTCTAATCCGTGGCAGATTGGCGACAGACACTAATCCAACACTGGCTCCACCGGGAAACGTTAAACATATTTAATTTAAGCTCCAGGATCATTCGTTTAACGTCGTTTTTCCTTTTCCTCCTGGTGTCCTTCTTGCCTTTTATTTCTTTCCTTTTAGCGAGAAGCAAGAGGTGACTAACTGGGTTTTATTTCCTTGTGATCGACTCGTCGATTCTTGCTTAGCAAGACCTTTGAACTTCCCGCACAATGTGGCTCTACACTGTGTTAGTCCTCGGTCTCGTGTCGTCCGGCGCATCCGGTCAGACTACAACACGCGAGGACCGCCTTGCCATACCACGCGCAGCTCCGGACTCTCCATCAGGGGCTTATGCGCCTGCCGTTGTCGACTGCCCGTCATCGCGCCCAGTCGTGCGCGCCGGTTTATCCCTTTCAGAAGAGGAAAGAGACTGGTTAGGAGCTCGAGACCTAAAAACTCAGACTGCACTAGACAACTTCTTCAAGCGTGTAAATGTCGCCGATTTCGATTACACCTCATATCTCCAAAAGAGTAATGCCTATCCCAGGGTTGCAATTGCAGTCTCTGGTGGCGGATATCGCGCGCTCCTCAATGGTGCGGGCTTCATCTCCGCTGCGGATGAGCGGACAGGTGGCGATGCAGGAATTGCCGGACTTCTTCAGGCGAGCACCTATCTGGCAGGTCTGTCAGGTGGTGGTTGGCTTGTAGGAACCATCTTCGGTAACAACTTCACCACAATCGAGTCATTGCAAAATGACAAGGATATTTGGCAGTTCCAAGACTCCATTTTCTCGGGACCTCCATCAACAGCAATAATCGGAGCTCTCGATACTGCCAGGTACTGGAGCGATGTGCTCTCCCAAGTCTCTTCTAAGGGCAAAGCCGGATTTGAAACTTCCATTACAGACTTCTGGGGCCGTGTGATCAGTTACCAGCTGCTCCGCGGGAAGGATGGAGGTGCGGCCTATACCTTCTCATCCATCTCCGACTCAGATGATTTTAAGAACGGCAACATACCTTTCCCCATTCTTGTAGCCGACGGTCGTGCGCCACACACCAAGATCATCAACCTCAACTCGACCGTTTTCGAGTTCAATGCCTTTGAGCTGGGCTCGTGGGACCCGACCCTCACAGCATTCGCCCCCCTGAGGTACATTGGAAGCGATTTCAACGGTGGCTCAACCAATGACACTGGGAAGTGTGTCCGGGGTTTTGATCAACTTGGCTTCGTCATGGGCACGTCGTCATCTCTCTTCAACATGGCCTTGCTTACCGAATTCCCTAGCGAGGTCCCTAAGCATATTGTCAACCCGATCAAGTCGTTCTTCTCGGAACTAGATGAAGATAGCAATGACATTGCACAATATGTGCCGAACCCCTTCAAGGGATATAATACCCAGCTAAGCTCTATTGGCACCTCTGATGAACTCAGCCTTGTTGATGCTGCCGAGGATCTCCAGAACATCCCCTTCCAACCCGTCATCCAACCGATCCGCAACGTTGATGTTGTCTTTGCTGTCGACTCCAGCGCCGATACAACCCACAACTGGCCCAATGGCACAGCCCTCCGTGCCACCTACAATCGCTCCTTGGAACCCATCGCAAACGGCACCCAGTTCCCCGCCGTTCCCGACGACAGCACCTTCATCAACCTGAAGCTCAACCAGCAACCCACATTCTTTGGCTGTTCCGTCGCGAACTTCTCGTCTGATTCGACGGTCCCACCTTTGATTGTATACCTCCCGAATGCACCCCTCTCCGGCTTCTCTAACGTCTCGACCTTTACCCTGACATACACGATTGAGGAGCGAAATACTATCATCCGCAACGGCTTCGACATCGCTACACGAGGAAATGGAACTTTGGATAACCAGTGGCCAACCTGCGTCGCCTGTGCCATCCTCAGCCGCAGCTTCGACCGGACTGGCACTGAAGCCCCGCAGGCATGTAAAGACTGTTTTAGCCGCTACTGCTGGAACGGAAATCTCGATACCACCAAGGTGTCCTCTTATGAGCCCGGACTCCTTCTCAATGTGGACACTGAATCGTTCGGAGTGAGGGCTAGTGCGTCCAGTGCTCTGTGGCTTATTATGGCTGCTGCGACTTGGCTCGTTTTCGGGTCGTAACTCTGTGGGAGTTGGATAGAACCAGAGAGGAATGCCGTCTAGGTTCTCTGTTCGTTTTCTGACGCATTTGCATTCCCAGTTTTCTTCACTAGGTTTCTTCTTTCTTTCTAGAATTCTGCTGTAGATTTCGGGGGTCGGTCATTTGGACTGCATTTGAAGGTTGGCATATTTCAAGGTCACATTGTACTGATGTTTAGATTGGGACATGTGTCCTTGGAAATAATGGTAGACATAGCCGTCCTGGAGCAACATTATTGAGAGGAAGGGCTCTGTGTTTTATCAAGAGCCGGATAGTTTTGATCGGACCCGGGGTAGAAGGATGAGAGTAAAACTACCAACATTGAACAGCGTTTAGCTTCCAGAATTGCCTGTCTATTTGAGTCATCGAAAATCACAATGCTACGAGAAAGTCAGCTGCACATATAATTGTTTCCGCCCGCGGCCAAGTCGGAGATCAATTCTAGTCGCCCCTGGACACCTGATCTTTTTTCCTCTCACGGCCAAGTCAAAAAGAAAAAAAGAAAAGTTAATGGCATGCATGCATGCACACATTGTCTTTTGTCGTTATTGTCATTATTATTTTTATTTCTTTATTTTTATTTTATTTTGTTTTCACCGGCGGGCCAAGTCAAAAAGTCGATCCCAGTCGCCCCCGACGTTTGGCGGGCAAGCTTGGGTCGGGGGCGGCCAAATTTCAATTGTACGTGCGAGACGAATCGGCCGTTGTGTGGGAGGGAGCCCATTTTTTGAAAAGCCCATACAAAAAGTGGCCCAAAAAAGGATTTAGGCGGGGTGGAGCCGCGTGTTTTTTTTTTTGGGGGGGGGGGGGGGGGGCCCCCCCCCCGGTGTCGGGATTGGGTAATTTGCGCGCCTGCTGCGTTCCTTAGATATAGTAGCTTATAACTATATACTAAGTAAACTATATATTAAGCTAAAGAACTATTAGAATTTTAAGATAAATAATTAATATTAATTATTATTATTCATAGGAATAGTTTAGTAAATTATAGTTCTTTAGTTATATTTAGATAATAAGATAATACCTTTATTCCTTCTAATAATTCTTTTATTAATTACTTATATTACTTTTATAGTAATTTTTAAAAGGCTAAATAAGCTAATATACTCAACCAATACTCTAACTACTTCTAGAAAATACTAAAATTGTATTAAAAATATAAAAAAGAAATAACTAAAAATAAAGAAATATCTAATTTTCTACTATAGTAAAAAATTAAGATATAGGCTTTACTATATAAACTAGAAATATAACTTTAAAAAAACCCTCTAGATTTTCTAAAGGAGTTTTAAATCTTACTTAATTTAGTAAAGTATAGGGTATTTAGTGTATATTAGATAGTATTATATAGAAAATTAAAATAATAATAATTAACTTCTAAAACTTTTTAAATACTATTAGGTAAAGTCTACTATTTTTATCTTATTATCCTAATTATACTTTCTAATATTTAATTATTTACTAGGTTCTATCTTAATATAAATATTATTATATTTAAAATACTTCCTATTTTTTATAAAACTTACTAAAAGAAGTATAGATAGTAATAGTAGATTAACTTATAATTATTTTATTATAGTAGTAGCTTGATAATAAAGTTAATTTCTTTAGAAAATCTAGAGGGTTTTAAGGCTTTAGTCTATTAAGTTTCTTAGTTATACTCCTAAGCTATAGCTTAGGAGTATAACTAATATTATTTATATAGTAAAGTCCTTTAATAGTACTTTAATTTTATTTTTAGTTAATATTTTATTTAATAAATACTGATACAGGGCTCTTTTGGGTCTTGTAATCGGAATGAGTACAATTTAAATCCCTTAACGAGGAACAATTAGAGGGCAAGTCTGGTGCCAGCAGCCGCGGTAATTCCAGCTCCAATAGCGTATATTAAAGAAAAATAGAAATCAACTATAAGCTACTATAGAAGATTAAAGATTAAGCTATAAAACTATCTAAATATAAGTATTTTAATTTATTTAGTAATAAACTAAATATTAAAAAAAGTAATTTATAAGATACTTAAAATAAAATTATTAAAATTTTAATAATTAGATACTAATACCTAAAATACTATAGTTAGTATAGAATAGTAATATTTTTATGTTTTATATCTCTAGATGATATATTATAGATAGCTTATAGCTATTTATAGTTAATTTTTACTAGTTTAAATCTAATTTAGGATTTGATATTATAGTTAGAGTAGATTATATTAGTTTTTAAAACTACTATAATATTATATTAAATTAAAAAGAAAGAAAATAAATAAACTATCGCCGGCGCAAGGCTATACGATTTAAAAAGTTCTTATAAATTACTATAAAATACCTAATAAGGAATTAATAGTTATTATTAAAGTATTTAAGAAGTAAAGATACTAAAAAAAATAATTATAAGTTTTCTTTTTCTTTAATATACTTAGCTAGCACCTTAACTACTTTTAAAAGATCTTTATAATAATCTATAAGGTTCTTATAGTTTAAAGAATCTTTATACTTTTAGGCTATAATCTAAGTAGACCCCTTAAAACCTTTTAAGTTAGAAATAGATATATTAGACTATAAGAACCTTATAGATTATTATAAAGATTCTTTAAACTATCTTTATAGTAGATAAAATAAAGGAATTTTATAAATAGTTAATAAAAAAATTATTTATCTTAAAATTCTAATAGAACCTATTAAATAAAATATTATAATATTTATTTTCTTTTCTTTATATTAAGATAGTTTACTTAGTCTAAGTTTTAATTTTTTAGCTTAATATATATAAATAATAACTATTAATTCCTTATTAGGTATTTTATAAGTTAATCTACTACTACTATTAAAGGACTTTACTATTCTATACTAACTATAATTTACTAAATTAAGTAAGATTTAAACTAGTAAAAATTAAAGTACTCTAAGCAGACCTATACTCGAATATATTAGTATTAGTTATAATTTATTATAATTTTTTTATTAACTATTTATAAAATTCCTTTATTTTATCTACTATAAAGATATTACTATTACCCTTAGTTTAGAGGGCTTATAATACTAATATATTATCTAGAGATATAAAAATAAGTTAAATAAATTATAATTAAGAAACTTAATTAATAATAAGTATATTAGCTTATTTATTTAACTTATTTTTATATTTTTAATATTTAGTTTATTTATTACTAAATAGACTAAAACTATATTATAAAATATATTTTATATTCTTTCTATTTCTTTTTAATTTGTTTCTAGTCTATATAGTAGTTTTAAAATTATATTTTAATAGTTTTTTAGTTTAATATATTTATTATTAGTTAAGTTTTTTAATTATAGTAAACTTTATAAGGTTTTTATAATCTACTTAGATTATAAAAACCTTATAAAGTTTACTATAATTAAAAAACTTAACTAATAATAAATATATTAAACTAAAAAACTATTAAAATATAATTTTAAAGTTATTGTAGTTAAAAAGCTCGTAGTTGAACCTTGGGCCTGGCTGGCCGGTCCCCCTCACCAGGTGCACTGATCCAGCCGGGCCCTTCCCTCTGTGGAACCCTACAGCCTTCACTGGCCGTGGTAAGAAAATAGGACTTTTAAAAAAAATTAAAGTACTCTAAGCAGACCTATACTCGAATATATTAGTATAGAATAATAAAGTAAGATATATAATTTTATTATATTAGTTTTTAAAACTACTATAATAATTAATAGAGATAGTTAAAAGTATTAGTATCTAATTATTAAAAGTAAAATTTTTAAATTTATTAAAAATTAATTACTATAAAAATATTTATTAAAAATATTTAATAAAATTAAAAAGTTAAAAATAATTAAATATTATTATAATTTTAATTATAAACTATATTAGTTAGAAATTAAATAATATTATTTTTTAATATATTTAATACTTTTTTAAAAAATTAAAGTATTTAAAGTTTAAAAAAAATATAATTATAAAATTAAAATTTAAAGAAATTAATAAAAAATATATTATTAAAAGTTAAACTTATAGTGTAATTTAATTTAATATAAGAAAACTTATTAAATTTAGATATAATAAAGATTAATAAATTAAAAACTTTTTTTAATTTTATAAATAATAATATATAATTATTTTTAATTAATAAAGTAATTTATTTACTTAATTATAATAATAAATAAAATTTTAATTTATTAAATAGTTTATATTATTTTAATAGTTTATTAGTTTTTTAAAAAGATTATTAATTTAAATTAATAAAAATTTAAAATAATAATAAATTTATAATATTTTTAAATATTTAAAATTATATATATATTATATTAATAAAGTTAATAAGTAGTTTTTAATTAAAAAGCTTAAGTAATCTTATTAAAATTTATTATATTAGAAATAAAATATTATAATTATTACTTATTAATAAAAAATATTTAATAAATATAAGTTTTTAGTTTATATTAATTATATTTTTATCTTTTATAAATATTACTATTATTAATTTAACAGCTTAGTAAAGCTTTTAAACTAGTTTAAAAAAGTAAGTAACTATTATTTAAAATTAAAATATTATTTAAATTTAATTATTTAGAGAATGTAAAAGTTATAATAAAGTTTTTATTAATAAACTAGTAAAGAGATTATTATAAAATTATGATTTTAAATTTATTATAAACTTTATTTATATTTTATTACTTTAATAAGTAGTTGATAAAGAGCTATAAATAAATTGTAAGTCTAGAAAAAAGAAAAAAAAGAAGAAGATATAAAGTTTTAGTTTAATAAAATACTTATTAGCTTTTAGTTAAAAAAAGATTAATCTTTAATTTTAATTTCTATAAATTATTAGTTTTATTTTCTTTTAAGTAATTTAAAATTATAAATATAAATATATATTATTTACTTAATTTAAATAATATAAATAATAACTTACTAGCTTATCTAACTATTTTAATACTTTAAATTAATATTATATATAATAATATAAATAATTATTTTTAAAAGCTATTTATATTAGAGAAGTCTTATATACTTAAGCTAAACTTTATTAATATTTATTTTACTAAGTTAACAATTAACTATTTTTTATTAATTATTTATATCTAGTATTATTAAGATTATTTATAAAAAAGATAATTTAAATAAATTTAAATTTAAAAATAAATTTATAAAAGACTTTTAGATTTTAATTATATTTTAAATTAATATTTTTATATTTTATTTATAAATGTAAAAAGAGTAATATTTATAAAAAACTATAATAGTCTTAATATTTTTACAAGTATATTTAATAATTATAAAAGTATTTATATTTTTATTTTTATTATTAAAATATTAATAATAATAAAAGAGATTAAAAAAGAATAGAAGATATATTAAACTAAAAATAAAAAATAGTATTTATAATATAAAAAAATAATTAAGAGTACTTTTTAAATTTTATTATTAAAGACTATTAATATTTAATATTTAAATATTAATAATATTTATAATACTTAACTAATTTCTATTTTCTAAAGCTATATAAGTAAATATTAAAATTATTAAATCTTTATATAGTTTATTTATTATAATTTATCTATAAGTAAAAGGTTAAAATTAAATAAAGTATTTAGCTAAAGTTAAATAAATAATTAAATAAAATTTATTTTAATTTATTTAAATAAACTACTACTAAAATAATTTTTTAAAGTTTATATTTTATTATATTTTAGATATTATAGTTTTTATTAAAGATATCTTTATAGCTAAAAACTTAAAAGCTTTTTATTTAAGTTTAATTAAAAACTTATTAAAATTTATTTTATTATTAATAGTAGATATTAGATTATTAAATATTAACTTATTTCTTTTATTTTTAGATTTATTATAATATTGTTACTTATTAATATAAAAAAATAAAGTAAATATATTATTATTTTAAAAGAAAAGATATCTATTAATTAAAATAGTTACTTAAAATATTTAATAAATATAAGTAATTAATAAACTTTAAACTTTAATATTATTTAAATCTTTTTTAAAAATAATAAAAAAAGTATATAATTATTATATCGATATAATATAAATTATAAATTAATTTATATATATTTAATTAATAAACTTTATTTAAATAAATTATTTAAAATAATAAAAAAAAATTAAATAAAAAAAAGTTTTTATTTAATCTAATTTTAAATTATTTAAGTATATTATTTTATTATTTACTAATAAAATATTATATTATATATAAGCTATAGATATATTATATTTTTTTAGTTTAATTTTATTATAGTTACTTTAATCTTAAGTATTAATTACTATATTACTTTTTTATATAGAAAACTTTACTTACTTCTAGCTTTTAATTATTAATATAAACTTTTAAAAAGCTAGCTTTAATTATTGCTTTTTTTTTCTTTTATAAATGTTTTTTATTTAGTTTTATTAAAGCTATTAAAGAATTCTTAGATATAATAATTATTTTCTATTTAATTATATTTAATATAATTAAATAAAAAAGTTTAAATTAACTTTAAATAATAAACTAGGTCTTTGTTATAATAGTATTTTTAATAGTCAGTTTTATTATTAATCTTATTTAAATTTAATTAATTATTAAATTAATATTATTAAATAAGTTTTTTAATAAAGTATTATTATTAATTTATATATTAATATTTAAGATAGAAAGATATTTTCTTTATTAAGAATAAAAGTTATAGTTAATATAAAATATATTTTAGTATATATTAGATAATTTATAAAAAGTAAATAAGCGTTATATTATTTATAATTCTAGTTTTCTTTATATTAATAAAGTTATTATCTTTAAAATACTTTTTATTATTAGTTATTTATAAAATAATAATTAGTATTTAGATATAATTAGTTTTATTAAAATTTAATAAGTAAAATTAATATTATAAATAAAAAAGATAAGTAATAAATAGTTATTAAAAAAGATACGTTTTTTTACTTTTATATAATTACTTATAAAGTTTAAATACTTTATTTATATTATATAAGATTTTAAATATTTTAACTAAACTTTTAGAGTAAATTAATTAAAGAAAAAAAAAGTATTTTAATTTAAAATTTAAAAAGATTATTAATTATTATATATTAAAATATAGTAATATAATAAAGAAAAAGGTAACATTAGTAAAAAGGAGGACGTTCTTAAAATTTCACGAGAATAAGGATAGAAGAATATTATTTTTTATTATAGGCTATAGCTATAGTTATTTCTTTTCTTTTCTTTTTTTAAACGAAGAAAATTAAAGTTTTTTAATAAGTTTTTTAAATTCTTTAGTAATAATAGTTATTAGTTCTTCTTTTAATTAACTTTATTATTATTATTTCTTATATATTATCTTATATAATAACTCTTAATAGTTTTTTTATTATTTTATATATCTAAATATTTTCTATTTAGTATTTTTATAATCTTTAGCTTCCTTCTATTTAGAAGCCTTCTTTAGTTATAATATAGCTCTAGTCTTATTCGTTAATTATTTTAATATTCTATTTTTATTTTTATAGGTAGAATTATAGTAGCTTTTTATAAAAACTATTTTAGATTTATTTAATTAATTATTTTTTTTACTTTATTCTTATAAATTATAAGTAGGCTATATTACTTTATTTTATCTAAAAGTCTAACTAGGATCGACTTAGAGTGCTTAGTAAGCTTTATTTATAGATTATTACTTTTACTATAGTAAATAAGTTACTTAAACTAAAATTAGAAAATTAAAATATTATAGATTATAGAAATAACTTAATATATTAGTACTAACTATTTTTAAAAGTAGTAAGATTTAATAAAAACTTATTTAATTTAAGTATTAAGGAGCTTAGATATAATAGAACCTAATTAAGTTAGAGTTTTTTCTTAGCTTATTTAAAAAAATTAAAATCTAATCTTATTTAATTTAGAAAGCTTATATTTAAATCAGTTAATTAATAGAAATTATTTAATAAACAACTATAACTAATATCTTTATTTAGCTATTCTTATTAAAAATAGGTTTAATAATTAAATAATTATTAATAATAAGGGCTTTTAAGTATATTATAATTACTATTTTTATATTAATAATTAGAAATATAATATATAAAAGAAGATTTTATTATTATAAAGGCTTTTTTAATAATTATTCTAATATAATAAGAAAAGCTTTTACTAATAATTTTAAATATTATAAATAATAACTATCTTTATTTTTACTAATTTATTAATTATTAATATACTAATATAATATATATTTCTTTAAAACTTAAAGTCTAATATTATAATTAATATTACTTTTTATTTTAATTTTAAATCTAAATATAGTTTTTAAAGATCTTACTTTAATAATAATTAAAGAAAATATTTTTAATTTAATAAAGTTTTATAATAGTTTTAATTATAAGATATCTTTTATTATATTTTTTATTTTTTATTATATAAATTATTAAAGATAAGAAGAGGTTTCCTTTCTTTAATAAGATAAATATTATATTATTTATAAAATATTATAAAAAGAATACCTTCTAGTTAAAAGAAGATAATAAGTAAAAAGATATATTTTTTAGAAAAACTATTTAAAAAAGTTTTCTAATTATAAAAATAATAATTTAAAAAATTATTAAAAGTTTTATATAATTAAAAATTAAAAGGGACCTAGTTTACTAATTTAAAGATAAAGACTAAAGAAGGGGAGGTATTATATTATAGCTATACTTAGCTAAAATAGAAAGCTAAGTAATTAAAACTAGTAGAAAAAGATAAATTATAAAAATATACTAGATTATAGAAATAATAGATTACTTATACTTATAATAATCTAAAAGTAATCTAGATTATATAAGATTATAATAAGCTAAAATAATCTAGAGAAAGCTTAAAAGGAAAATATAAAATAGTTTTAGTAACTTTATATTAAAATTATTTACTATTTATTTTTCTTTTATAAAAAATTAAAATAAGTAATTTTTTTAAAATTTATAAAATATTATATTTTAAATTATAAGTAATTATTATTAATAATAATTATATATAATTTAAAATATAATATTTTATAAATTTTAAAAAAATTACTTATTTTAATTTTTTATAAAAGAAAAATAAATAGTAAATAATTTTAATATAAAATTACTAAATAATATTCTTTTTATTCCTTTTCCTTTTTATAAATATATAATTTTCTTAATAATAGCTATAATATCTACTAAAATATATTTACTTTTTCTATAATTATTTTTAAAGATAATTTAAGTTTACTTATTATAGTTTTTACTTTAGTTTACTACTTAGCTTTATAATAACTATTTTTATTTATTACTTAAATAGTACTTATATATATTTAAATATTATAAAAATTAATAATAGTTATTTATAATAAAAGAAAATATTTACTAAAAGTAGATTAGAGATATAATTATCTAGGGGAATTTAAATAAATATATTATATAAAAGAGATTTTTTTAATAAATTAATAAAGTAGATATATAAATTATAGATCTAATTTATATATATAAAAAAATAAGAAAAAAGCTTTTAGATAAGTAAAAAGGAATAGGTAAGACTTTTATTAAAATATAAGGTCTTTAGAGAAAGTAATAAAGCTAAAGTATTTATAATATTAAATAAAAAAAATAACTTTCTATATTATTATTATTAAAAAAAATATAAATAAAATAAATATATAGTTTTTATATATAAGAATAATAAGATTTATAGCTATAACTTTTATATTAATATTCTAACTTTAAAAATAGAAAATAAATATAGGAAATATTAATTATTTATTTTTAAAAGGATTTTTATAAATATCTAATATAATAAACTTTTATATATAAGATTTATTATAATAATTTTATCTAAATAAGATATCTTAAAGAAAGATAGCTATTAATTAAATAAATATAAGTATATATTCCTTAATATTAGTAAAAAGATATAATTTAAAGTAAATAACTTCTATAATACTCTTAGGGAGCTAATTTATAATAAGCTAATAACTAAATCTTATTAGAATAATATAAAGATAGATATAAAGTAAAATAAGTTCTTTAAATTTAAGAGAGCTAAGTAGAAGGTAAAGTAAGCTAAGGAGGAAATAAAGAAGAGAAAGAAAATAATTAAGGAAAGTAAAGAGGAAGAAAGAAAAGAGATTAATATATATTTAATTTTAATAAAAAAGAAAAGTAAGCTAATAGATAATTAAAGATTATAATTTAATATTATAAACTTTTTTATTAAAGAAAAATAAAAAGCTATAGATATTTTTATTAATATAAGTAGTTTTAAAAGAAAATAAATTTTAGTTAATTAATTAGATTTTAATTTAGATAAGAGTAGAAAATAGCTAGGAAATTCTAAATTAAGTAATCTTTTTAAAGGTTTTAATAAAATACTTCTTTAAAGAATATTATTTATAAAATCTTTAATATTATTAGAAAAAGTTATTATAAATAAGATTTTTAAACTTAAAGTTAATTTAACTATAGTAGAAATATTATAATTATTTTTTTAAATAATAATAGAATTAGAAAAGTAAAAAATTAATATTACTAATAATATTTAAATATAGATCTTAACTAGGAAATTAACTAGAAAAGAAAACTATTAAAGAGGGAAACTTTTATAAGAAGCTAGGGTAGCTATATTAGAAGTATTTAAGGGGAAAGCTAGAAGTATTTAGAAAATTTTCTTTATATTGAATATAGATATTATTAAATTACTTCTTATAAGGAAAGAAGTTATTAATTAACTATTTTCTAATTAAAAAGCTAATATATAGATATTAAAAATTAAGTTTAATCTAATAAAAGTCTATTTAATATAATATTTATTATATATAAAAATTAAAATTAATAATATTAAAAATTTAGAAAATAATAATTTAATAATCTTTATTAAAATAATTATTATTATAGATTTAAAAAACTTAAATTTAAAATATTAAAGACTATTAATAATTTTAAAAATAATTATAATTAATAAAATATATAAAACTTATAAAAATATAAATAAAAATAAAAAACTTAATAAAATTATAATTTATATTAAAAAATTATATAAAAATTATTATTTATAAATTTATAGTTTTTAATTAAACTAAAAACCTTAAATTAACTAGAAAAGAAAACTATTAAAGAGGGAAACTTTTATAAGAAGCTAGGGTAGCTATATTAGAAGTATTTAAGGGGAAAGCTAGAAGTATTTAGAAAATTTTCTTTATATTGAATATAGATATTATTAAATTACTTCTTATAAGGAAAGAAGTTATTAATTAACTATTTTCTAATTAAAAAGCTAATATATAGATATTAAAAATTAAGTTTAATCTAATAAAAGTCTATTTAATATAATATTTATTATATATAAAAATATCTCCTATTTAATATTTTTATAATCTTTAACTTCCTTTTATTTAGAAGCCTCCTTTAATTATAATATAACCCTATTCTTATTAATTAATTAAGCTAGAAATTTTAAATATAATAATATTAGCTAAATTATTATTAATAATAATTTAGCTAATATTATTATATTTAAAATTTCTAGCTTAATTAATTAATAAGAATAGGGTTATATTATAATTAAAGGAGGCTTCTAAATAAAAGGAAGTTAAAGATTATAAAAATATTAAATAGGAGATATTTTTATATATAATAAATATTATATTAATAATATTATAACCTTTATTTCCTTTAATTATTTCCTTATATATTAAAGTATTATAATAATAATATTATTTTACTTTATTAATATATAATTATATTAACTTTTTATTAATAATTATTAATAAAAAGTTAATATAATTATATATTAATAAAGTAAAATAATATTATTATTATAATACTTTAATATATAAGGAAATAATTAAAGGAAATAAAGGTTATAATATTATTAATTTATTTTTATTATTTTATTTATAAATATATAAAAACCTTTTATTAATTAATTTTCTAAACTTTTATTATTATTATTAATATATATTATTTTTATTATATTTTAATTAATTTTAATAACTTTTATAAAAAATATATAGTAATTAATAATATTTAAAATTTAGATATTTTTTTTAATAATATTATTAAAAAAAATATCTAAATTTTAAATATTATTAATTACTAAATAAATATAAAATTATATTAGTCTTAATATATAGAAAGTTATTTTTTTTTATATAATTTCTTAATATAAATTATAATTTTATTAAGTTTTTTATCTTTATTTATATTTTTATAAGTTTTATATATTTTATTAATTATAATTATTTTTAAAATTATTAATAGTTTTTAATATTTTAAATTTAAGTTTTTTAAATCTATAATAATAATTATTTTAATAAAGATTATTAAATTATTATTTTCTAAATTTTTAATATTATTTAAAAAAATATTTTTAATATTAGTATAGAAATTAATATCTTCTATACTTCTTATATAAAAAAAAATAACTTTCTATATATTAAGACTAATATAATTTTATATTTATTTAGTAATTAATAATCTTTTCCTTTAAGAAATTATTATAAGATTTTAATATAAATAGGAGATTAAAAATTTCTTATTAGGTTTTATATTTTTATAGATAACCTTTTAAGTATATTTATAATATTAAAAATATTTTTTATAAAGGTATTTTATTTCTCTTTTAATTATAATAATCCCTTAAGCTTTATTAAAAAGGAAGTTATTATTAATAAGATTTAGTTTATTATATTACTTTTAAGATTTTTTAAGATAGCTAAATATTAGAAAAACTAGAAAAGAAATCTTTTACTAAAAGGAATTTTTTAGAGGTTATATTAATATTTACTTTTTTACTATTAGATTTCTTTTTATTACCTATTCTAGAAGATATTCTTTAATTACTTAAGAATTCCTTTAAATATAATAAGAAAATTATTTATAAAGTATTATATAATATAGCTAATTTAATTAATTAATTAAATTTTAATTTAAATAAAAATATAAAATAATTAAAGGATTTTAAATTAAGTAATCTTTTTAAAAACTTTATTAAAATATTTCTTTAAAAATTATTATTTATAAAGTCTTTAATATTATTAGAGGAAGTTATTATAAATAAGATTTTTAATTTTAAAATTAATTTAATAATAATAAAAATATTATAATCATCTATTTAGATAATAATAAAACTAGAAAAGTAAAGGATTAATATTATTAATAATATTTAAAAATAGATTTTAATTAAAAAACTTATTAAAAAAAATTATTAAAAAAAAACTTTTATAAAAAACTAAAATAACTATATTAAAAGTAGTTAAAATAAAAACTAGAAATATTTAAAAAAATATTTTCTAAACTTAATAAAAATATTATTAAATCTCTTTTTATAAAAAAAAAGTTATTTATTAATTATTTTTTAAATAAAAAGTTAATATATATTATAAAATATAAAGTATTCTCACTAGTACATCTCTATAAGTAAAAGAAATAATAAAATTATTTAATAAACTAAAAAAAAAAAAACTAAACTATAAAAATAGCAAATAAGCCCTCCTTATCTACTATAGTAGAACCTATAAAAACTTATACTTATTTACAGCAAGTACTATTCCCAGATAACTAAGGTAGAAGCCAGTTCTAGCTACCAGCAGCCATAGCTACTAAGTAGTAGAGCTACTACTATACTAGTAACTACTACTTCTAGAAAGAAAGGAATATCTCTAGCCAGCACTAAGCTAGCCTCCTACTCCCATAAAGCACAACCCCTTTATATAACCCCCCCCCCTTTCCTAGGTATAAAGTAGCTAGCTATAGTCTTAAATAAAGTAAGTAACTAGAAATTATAACTATTTCTAGTAACTTAGTTTATTTTACTTAACCTATCTACTAGTTATACTTTCTACTCCTAGATTACTTATATCTATAATAAGTAAATACCTCCTTCCTTTATTAATTATATACCTAATCTAGCTTTAAAATTCTTTATATTAATATTTTTAATAGCTATTTTAACTTTTTCTTCTTTTTTTCTTCCTTTTCTTCTTTAAACTAGACCTCTAAAGCTTAAATAAAGTAAGCTTATTATATTTAATTCCCCTTATCCTCTAAGTTTACTTCTTAAAAATAGCTATAATATACTTTATTAGTAATTTCCTATATTAATTATATTATTATTATCCTAAAATAAATTCAAATTTTAATACTTTATATTCTACCTACTATACCTACTATCCCTAATACTACCTATTCTTTCTAAAAGTAAGTCTTCTTACTCTCTCTTATTTATTTCTACTACTATCCCTAAATTAATTAATAGGTATAGCCTTTTAGTTAAACTTATAGCTATACTACTCTCCTCTATACTACCCTCTACTATACTACTACTCTCTACTACTACTACCCCCTTCCTACCCCTTTCCTCTACTAAAAGTAAATTACTCTCCCCTCTTCCTATTAACCTTACTACTCCCCCCCTAGATAATCTCCTAGATATTAGTCCCTAATAGGAATAACTATACTTTTACTATATCTATATAGACTAGTATTATTAGGATTATATTAACTAGCTATATAGCTATAGTATTTATACTTACTACTATAATACTAGCTAGTACTATAATCTTATATAGCCTACTATAGTAGAGGTCTAGTACTTCTATTATACTAAATAGTAGGTAGCTATAATATCTAAATAGTAATAATAAGTATATAACTTCCTACTTAAAGCTACTAAAGTATAGAACAATTTTTAGATTTTAGAAGATACTAACCTAGTTTTTAATATAGCCCCCTTCTACTTTTTCTTTAATTATATTTTATTAATAGTTTTTTATTTATTTAAAGGTATTATAATATATATTCTTAATAATATTATAAACTCCTCTACTATTGCTACTACTTTTACTACCCCCCTACTATTCCTACTACTTTTACTACTCCCCTCTTTTTTACTAGCCTATCTACTACTAAGTTTATAACTCTTATTACTTATATTATTACCCTTAAAAATAAAGCTACTAGTAATCTTATAGATAAGAATAACTTTAATAATAAATAAGCTTAGTATATTTAGTAATACTAGTCCTTATTTTTATTTTATATTTTTATAATTAGTTTTTTTTTTTTTATTATTTTAAGATAAATAAAGTTAAGCATAATAGAGCTATTACTATTACTAATATATCCCTACTCCTTTATACTTATATACTTTTCCTATCTCTTATAAGCTACTTTTAAATTATTATTAATATTAGCTAGTCTATATACTACCTTAAATAAATTAAGTACCTCTACTTTTATAAACTTACTTAGTAGTTCTTATATAAATATATTATAGCCTTTCTATTATATAAGAACTTTCTAGTAGAAACTATATCTAATATTTTTAATATAAGTATAGTAGATCTTATTAACTATCTATTTATTATTATTATTAATTTAGATAGCTAGTAGCTATAAGTTTACTTATACTTAGCTAAGTATAGGGTTTTTATATACTTAATAGAGGAAATTAATATAAAATTAGTTCTCTATCTTACTAAATAGGCTAGATAGCTTAATAATATATAAAGTAAGAATATAGAAGATAATAAATTTTAAGTAAAAAGAGTTTAACTTCTTCTTTAACTAGGTAATATTATAGTTATATAAATCTAACTATATCTTATTATTTATTTTAAACCTCTTAGTAAAGGCCCTTCTCTTATTTATAGAAGCTTCTTAAGTTTAATTAGTAGATACTATAGTTATCTAATAGAGCTTAGTAATTTCTTAAAGCTTTTAGATAAAGTTTTTTATATACCTCTTAAGTAAGTACTAAAGACCTACTCTACTAAGATATCTTCTATAATAAGTAAAATAGAGGATAGTTTATATCTATATATTATATAAAATAAAAATATCTTAATAGATATATTAATATAGCTATTTATTACTATCTATATTATAGGGTACTACTAGTCCTAGTTATTTTAGTTATAGTAGATATAAGCTTAGAGGAAAGCTTAGATTTCCTAGTTTATATATTTAGGGCCTCTATCTATTTAAAGGCAGTATATTATACTTAACTACTATTTAATAGAGAGCAGTTTATATAAATAGTATTAGAAATAGTTTATTTATATTCCTTCTTAGTTACTTATAATAGCTTATAGCTACTAGTAGTATTATACTTAATATTACAAAAAATATTTTATATATATTTTAATATCTATAGTAATAATTAATTTTAAAATTATTTTCTTAGAGAGCTTATTTTTAATAACTTAGAAATAGTAGTTTCTATTTACTAAAAGGAAGTTTATAATAAAGTTTATCTAAATTTACTAGTAAAACTAGTCTAGGACTAGTAGAGATTTTAGAAAGCTATACTTTCTATCTCTCTAGATCTTAGAGTACTTATAGATATTATAGTTCTTAAGGAATTAGTAAATATATTAGTAGAAAAGTAGCTAGTAGAAGTCCTATAAGACTACTATAATTATACTTTTATACTTAAAATATCTAATAATACTTATATTATAGATTTATTAGATAATCTATTTCTAGAACTAGTTTAATTCCTCTACCTCTAGTAGTATACTGTAAGCTTTTATAAAAGTTACTAGGGATATACTTAATACCTATAACCTATCTCTAAAATATAGCTAGCCCTAGAAGTTAATTTAGTACTTACTAATTTATATCTTAAGTTAAAATTTAAAATTTAAAAAATAAGTATTTTATTCTATAGTATAGAGAACTTCTTAGTAGAATTAGTTTTAGGGGGTAGTCTACTTCTATAAGCTCTATAATATTAAGTTATTAAAAATAAAAGAAATAGATATACTAGTAATAATATTAATAATATAGTCTAATACCTTTTCTAGGATAAATTATATTTTTTATATATCCTACTTCTCTTCCTATAATAGCTAGTCCTATTTCTAGTAAGATAGTATATCTAAGATAATAGTATTCTTCCTAAGCTAGTATTCTAGTTAAAAGTTAAACTAAAAGAAATATTTAGTTTACTTAGTCTATTATTTTAATAAGATCTACTAGATTATAAAATATTAGAAATTCTAGTAGTTAGTAAAAATAATAAAGCTTTTATAGCTATAGAACTCTACTAATTATTATTTAAAATAGTAGATAATTACTAGTATCTCCTTATCATAGATCAGGTAATTATATTTTACTAATAAAAGCTTCTAAGAATAGAAAACTATTACTTTTCTCTAGCTATTAACCTCCTATAAAAGTATACTACCTAGGCTAAACTTACTATAGTCTACTTTAATATAGGTAAAGTACTTTAAATCTTATTTAATTAAGATAAGTACTTTAGTAAAGAATATTTTTAGTAAATTAAATACTTTCTTATATTTTTATAACTAAATAAAGAAGGTCTTTTTACCTATTAGTACTATAAGAGAAATAGCTATATTAGAAAAAGTAGAGATAAAGATTTAATAGTAATTATAAAATCCTAGAAAGCTTTATATACCTATTTATATTATTAAGTTCTACTATTTAAAGATTATATAGACCTTCTCTAAGTTTACCTATATATTAATATTAATATATATTATAAAACTAAAATACTTAACCTTTTTAATCGTAAATTTATACTTATCTAAGTCTAGATAGAGGCTATATAAATAGAAGTATTTAAAGACTTACTATATTTTCTAGAAATAGTTTTTTCTAAAGCTACTTAAATAGATAAGAATATTATCTATATAAGTTAATATAAATTTATTAAGGTAGTCTTTTAAGATATTATTAATATACTACTAAAATATTACTAGTACTTTTAAAAACTTAAAAAAAATAACTATTTACTTAAAGAGGTTATATTTTATTTAAAATACTATCTTATATTCCTCTTCTTCTATAATCTTTATCTTATAAAAGGCCTAGATAATATTAACTTTTATAAACTACTTAGTATATATTAAAATATAAAAAGTCTCTCTTATAAATAAGAAAAGATATTAGTTAAAGTAAATAATTTAATTTAGTTTCTAGTAGTTAATATAAAATTATATCCCTCTATTTAGTTTCTATATAAAGAGGACTAGTATAGCTATTTTAGAACTACTAGCTTCGATAAACCCCTTATTAAAAAAATTTTTTAATATCTTCTTTAAAATTAAAAGCTCTTTTCTTAATATATTATATAGTAGCCCTTATAAAAAGAGTAGCTCTTTACTATCTAGCTCCTCCTTAATTAGACTATTATAATTAATTCCTAGCTTATAAAAATTAAGTTTATCTATTTTACTTTTTATAAATAATAAGAGAAGGTTATAAAAGTACTAGAAAATAATTATTTATAGCTTTACTTCTATCTTTTTTTATTTAAAAATAAAAGCCTTCTTAATATCTCTTAAGCTTACTATAAATATTAATATATCTATTATTACCTAGCTCTTCTAGTACTTAATCCTTCTTACCTCTATAGTAAATACTAATACTATTATATAATAGGTATCTTATAATTTCTATACTCTTAGTAACTTTTCCTACTTATTAATATAGGGAACTTATTTTTTCTATAGCTTATATTAAAAATATTTCTTATAAAATATAGAAAATAACTAGCTATAAGTTAGCTAAGGTTTCTCTAAGATTATTAGATATTTTAGGAATAGAATTATATATATATATATAATATAAATATAGCCTACTATTTTAATTATAAAATAAACTATTTTTTAGATTACTATTTCTTCTATAGTAAATAATACTTCCCTAATTACTTAGGGAAAAATAAAGATAATAGAGATATTAAAGTCTTTAATTAGGTTTTTACTTATAATAGTATAGTATAAGTAGCCCTTATCTATAAAAGTATAGGTAAGGTTTTAGTTATTAATAATAGTAAAAATAATTATAAATTTAATTTCTATTTTATTACTAAACTTTTCTATCTAAGCTATAACTAAGTACTGCTCTAGGGTCTAACTTTACTATAAAGCTACTCTTTTTTTTATATAAGACTATCTTTATTATCTAACTTTTTAAGTAGTAAAGTACTATAAGTAATATTAATTTTAACGTTTTTTTCTAAAAATATTACTAAGGTATATAGGTATATAGCTATAAAGTATCTACTATCTCTATAGTAGAGATAATATCCTTTTTCTTAATACTTTTCTCTTTCTTCTTTTAGAACTTACTTAGCCCTCTTAGCTTTTAAACTAGTATAATTACTATTATAATACTAGCTAGTACTCTTATTTAAAATATAAATTATTTTTATTTAGATATCCCTATCTAAGTTTATTAGTAGAGATTAGTTCTTTTTAGGAGGGCTAGTAAGATAATATAATAGTAAGCTTAGGCCTAGGGGGTATAGACTATTCATTAATAAGTAAAACTACTTTTTATATAAGGCTTAGAAGGCTAGGGTCTACTCATGTAAGGATATACTGTGTATAGCTCGAGGAAAGGCCAGTGTCACTTAGAATCGTGTTTCAACCAAAAGTCAATTGAATATGTAAACTTTAACTTGCTTCTTAGATTCCTTGTGTGCTGCAGGAGCCCCTTTTTCTCCGACCACGCTCCGACTGGGCTCCGCAGCTGAGTCATCCTGGCAGCAAGTCCCGTGCCACAGTGTACTCTCGCTTGTACCTTACAACTTATAAGCTTAGGTAATAAAGTAGAGTCTAGTAATAAACTTATTATAATCTATTAGTATTTATACTATAACTAGTTAAGTAGTAAGGCTTAGAAATAATATACTTTATAACTATAAGAGATAGGATCTATTATCTTAGCTTATACTACCTACTTAAGTAAAGACCTCTTTAAATTCTAGGAAAAACTAGGAGAATTATTAGCTATCCTTCTATATTAGCTTATAGAAATAGTCCTATATATTTAGCTATATCTAAGTATTTTTAAATATCTAGATAAGGTACTAAATAAAATCTATAGGATTAAAGTTATTATATAAGCTACTAGTAGCTTAGAAGAAGTAGATCTATTAATATTTATCTTTTAAAATTATATTTATTATAATATACTATATTATCTTATTAAAGCTAATTAGCCCTATAGGATTATTAATTTTATATTTAATAAGAAAGTAGTTTAAAAAGAAGTAAAATATATTTAACTTACTATCTTACTTTAGTTATAATAGTATTTTTTACTTAACTTAGCTCTCTAGAATAATATTAGTAAAGGTATTAGTAGGAAGCTCTTAGCTTTTTAATCTAAATAGGAGAGGGGCTATTATACTAGGTAGGAATATATTAAGAATACTAGTAGCCTAAGCTATAGTAACTACCTACTAGATTAATTAGATAAATTTACTATTCTTAAAGAGAGTATAGCTTACTTACTAGATCTAAGGATTTAATATTAGTAGCTATAGTAATAGTTTAATATAAAACTATTCTTCTATTATATTTAATATCTAATAATATATAGTTAAATAATATATTATAAAGTATAAAATATTCTTACTAATATATCTTTATAAATAGAAGAAATAGTAAAATTATTTAATAAACTAAGAAAGAAAGAAACTAGATTATAAAAGTAGTAAGTAAGCTCTCCTTATCTACTATAGTAAAACCTATAAGAACCTATACTTATATATAGTAAGTACTATTCCTAAATAACTAAGTATAAGATAATTGCAAGGGAGTAACAATTAGCACAATAGACCAAAAGATCCACTAGTTCCAACACCACATATTAGAACTGCTCCCTTACATCTACTTAAAAACCCTCTTAATCATAGCGCGACCAGCCACTTCTAGGTATTCTATTACAATTCTTCCCCCTCTAAGTAGGCTCGTCCCGAGCCTCAAATAGAGCTGGCCAAGAAGTAATCAGTAGATGTGAACCCCCAAGGGCGCACCTTGTGAGCCCGACGAAGGATTAATATAGTCATGCACCGCCATGCCCTACAACAGTCACATAGGAAACCTCTAGGCCTCTCGCGCAGGAAAACCTCCACACTGCACAGGAAAAAACGCCTCTGTGCTGACTGGGCTTCGAACTGGCGATCACACACGCCCAGCTCAAACTTCCTAATCCAGTAGACCCATGTAGTATTGAAACAATTATAAGATAATTACAAGGGAGTAACAATTAGCACAATAGACTAAAAGATCCACCAGTTCCAACACCACATATTAGACCTACTCCCTTACATCTACTTAAGAACCCTCTTAATCATAGCGCGACCAGCCACTTCTAGGTATTCTATTACACTAAGGTAGAGGCTAGTTCTAGCTATTAGTAGCTATAGCTACTAAGTAATAGAGCTACTACTATACTAATAGCTACTACCTCTAAGGAGAAGGAAATATCTCTAGCTAGTACTAAGCCAGCCCCCTACTTTTATAGGACGTAGTTCCTTTATATTTATAATTTAAAAAAATAGCTCTAATGATAATATAAGATTATTATTAATTTATAGAAATAAGTAAATTAATTATAATATATTTTTTATAGTAAAGATCTAAGAATTAAATTTTAGTAATAAATTAATAACTTTAAAGAATAAATTAACTTTTTAGAAGATAAAATTATTAAATTTAAAAAGATTATTTTTAAAAATATATAAAAAAAATTTAAAAAATAATTTAAACTAATTAAAGAAGCTTTTAATAAAGATATAAAGATTTTAAATAATAAAAAAAGATTAATATAATTAAAAATTAAAAGAAAAATTTAATAAATAATTAAAATTAGCTTAAAACTTAATTAATAATAGATAAAAAATAATTAAAAGTAAAAAAAGATTAATAAGTATAATATAAAGAAATTAAAGTATTTTAATAAAAACTAGCTAATTTATAAAAATAATAGTATAGTAATATATTATTAATTATTAAAGAAGTTACTTAAAAGATAAAATTAAGATTTTAAGAAAGTATATAAAAAATAAATATTATAAAAAAATAATTAATTTAATACTTTAGAATATTAATTATTTTATAAAGCTATAGGTTTATAATCTTAGTAGATAGTAAAATATAAAAAAGCTTTATACTATTTATAATTATTAATAAACTAGAACTTTTATAAATTATAAAAAACTAGCCTTATATTTTAAATATATATAATAAAATACTAGTTAAATATAAAAGTAAAATAGTAAATACTAAAATTATATACTTTTATATTATTATTACTAGAAAAGTTAACTATATTTCTTTTAATATTATTAAAATAATAAATTATCTTATTATATTAAAAATATTATAATTATAAATAAGAAATTTATAAATTAATTAGGTAACTAATTAACTTACTTAAAATAAGACTAAGTAAAGCTTAAAAAATAACTTAACTTTTAAGAAGTATTAATTAAAAAAGTTATCTTTAAATAAATTAAAAGTTTTTAAATAATAATCTACTTTAAAATATTTACTATAAAAATTTAAATTACTTACTAAAAAAAAGAAAATATAAATAAATATATATAATAAAAGCTATTATAAACTTTAAAATTAAACTAATAATAAATATAATATTATATTTATTATTAGTTTAATTTTAAAGTTTATAATAGCTTTTATTATATATATTTATTTATATTTTCTTTTTTTTAATAAGTAATTTAAATTTTTATAGTAAATATTTTAAAGTAGATTATTATTTTAAAAGCTTTTAGTTTACTTAAAGGTAACTTTTCTAGTTAATATTTTTTAATAAGTTTCTCAAGTTCTTAAATAAAGATAGTTATTAGTTCTTCTTTATATTAACTTCATTATTATTATTTCTTATAGATTATCTCATATAGTAACTCCGGACAGTTTTTTTATTATTCTATATACCTAAGTTTTCTATTTAATACTTTTATAATCTTTAGCTTCCCCCTATTTAAAAGCCTTCTTTAGTTATAATATAGCTCTATTTTTGTTAATTAACTATTTCGATATCCTATTACTATTTTTATAGGTGGAATTATAGTAGCTTCTTATAAAAACTATTCTAAACTTATTTGATTAACTATTTCTTCTATTTTATTTTTATAGTGTACAGGTAGGCTGCACTACTTTAATTTAATATTATTAAAATTAAAAGATATTTAAAGTTTTTTAATTTTTATAAAAGCTTTTTAGAAAGCTATAATATTCATATATAAGTTCTTATAAAACTTATATTTAAATAACTTTACTAATAGATTTACTTTTTATAATTTTTATAAACTTTATATATATATTTCTTATATTTTTTAAAAGTATTTAAATAAATAAAGATATTATAATAAGAAAAAAAGTAATATTAGTAAAGAGGAAGATATTTTTAAGATTTCGCGAGAATAAGAGTAGAAGAATATTATTCTTTACTATAAGCTATAGCTATAGTTATTTCTTTTCTTTTTTTTTTTTTTCTTTTTTCTTTTTTTAAGTAATTAATTAGCTTACTTAAAATAAGACTAAGTAAAGCTTAAAAAATAACTTAACTTTTAAGAAGTATTAATTAAAAAAGTTATCTTTAAATAAATTAAAAGTTTTTAAATAATAATCTACTTTAAAATATTTACTAAAAAACTAGATATTAGACTATTAAAATATAATTATTATTTATAACTTTAATAAAATATAATTTTAAACTTTATAAAAATATATTAAAAAAAATTAAAGAAAAAATATATTAAATTATTAATATTATTAGCTAAATATTTTATTTTCTTTATATTTAAAAAAACTAGTAAATTATAAATATATATAAATTACTAATAATTAAATAATATTATTATTAAAAATTAATATTTATTATTTTTAATTTCTAAATTATAAGATAAGCTTTAGAAAGTAATATAGTTTATAATACTAGTCTTAAGTATTATTAATAGACTACCTAAATATTATCTTCTTACTATCTTAGATAGTAAGTAATTATAAACTACTACCTAGTATAGCTAAGTATAAGAATAGTAAGTATTTATATACTAGCTTACTTATTTAAAAGATAATAATTTTACTTTTTTAATAGCTTACTTACTTGACTAAAGAATCTAGTATATAATTCTACTAGTAGTAATATATCTAATATATAAGTAATTACTAGCTTTATAAGTAATTTATTAATAGATATTATCTTTAAAATAAGTAAGCTATATTTACTTACTTTTATAGTTATAAAGCTGTTACTTATATCTAATAGTAAGGTAGCGCACTAAAAGCTATAATAGTAATAGTATTACTTAATTTTTCTAAGAATTCTAAGCTCTATTTATCTTTAATTCCTCTCTCTCTTTTTTTTCTAAGTTAGTAAGTAAGTAACTAAGTAAGTAATTAATAATTTAAAATTAACTAAGAAGCTATATAAGAGCTATTAGCTAAGAATAAACTAATAAGTATAGAAAACTAATATAATTATATATTAGGAACTTATTATTTAAAAGTAAGAGAAGTTAAGAAAAGTTAAGATGCTAGTAAAGTAAAAAATATTTAAAAACTCTAATAAATATTACTAAAAGTAAAAGGAAGTAGCTAGTAACTTAGAAATTATCTACTATCCTAAGTTAATTTCTAAATTAATTTATAAGTATATTTAAAGATAAGCTAGTATTAAGTATTATTATATTAAATATTAATTAACTATAAATAAAATTAAGAACTAGCTCTTTAAAAGTAACTCTTAAGAGATAACTATAAGAAAATTTCTTATATACTAAGTAGTAAAAAGTAATAGTTTTATAAAATAAAATACTAGTATATTTTAGTATATAAACTTTTAAACTCCTAGACCTAGTTAGTTAAGATAATTTCTAAGTAATTATCTAATAGAGAGAAAGATTACTTTTTTAGCTTAACCTAAATATAAACTTAGAACTAATTTTAATTAAGTAAAATTAATAGAAATAGGTTTTTAATACCTTAAAAAGTATTTTATTACTATTATATTTTTTAATAGCTAGTTAGTAAATTATATCTAAAGAAATAAAAACTAAACTAATCTTTACTTAAAAAAGCTAATAGGCTTTATTGAAAATAGCTCATCTTATAACTTCTAAAAATTATATAACAAATAAATAAAGCTTTTAATTTAGATATACTAACTTAAGTATTTTAAAATATTATAAAGCTAATAACTTAAAAGTAGTATAAGTAGTAAGATAGTTATTAGTTAAGTAAACTAATTATTAAAAATATTAGTTTCTTATAATTAGATATAGAGAAAAAAGAGAATAGAAATTAAAACTATTTCATAAATAGAAAATATTTTTATTATTATAATATAATACTATTTACTTAAGCTATTAAAATTAAAAAATTACTAAACTTAGTTCTTATTAGCTTACTCTTAAAACTTCTATTTTAAATATTATATAGTAGTATTTTAGAATAGTAGTATAAACTAATATTAGAAGATAAGTAGAATTAACTATTTTATAAATTAATATAAAACTAGATAGTTAAGTTAATATATTAATTTAGTATTATTAGCTATTAAGTTTAGAGGTAGTTAGGTAGTAAAGAAAATATTTATATTGCTAAGTAAATATATATAAGTAAGCTAATTTAATAGTATATTATAAAATGTCTCTGATATATAAGAGTATAAAGAGTTAATATATTAATCAAGTAGCTAGAGATAGTATATAATTATTTTAATAAAAAATTTAAAATAATATATATTTAATTATAAAGATTAGATAAAATAGACTATTAAATAGATAGGATTAAATAAAAGACTAAAGCTTTTATATATATAAAGTAACTATAGAAAAAAGTACTTGATATATTAAATATTAATATAGTTTAAGAGAAATTAAGTAATAAAGCTATAAGTAAGCTAGATAGTAAAGATAGTTATTTTATAAAAAGAGATTATTAAAATAATTAATAAAACTAGTTTTATAAATATAGATTAAATTAATTATAAATTAAGTTAACAAAAATAGTAATAGATTTTACTAAGAAATTAGTAATAAATAGAAGTAAAGAAGTAGTAAGCTAATATAATATAGATTTTAATAGTATAGAAAGGAAAAATAATAAAATAATAGAAAAGTATATATTATAATAAAAATCTATAATAGTAATTAGTTATTAGTTTAAAGTAATAATAGTAATTATAGTAAATATAAAAGCTATATTTTTATAGGTAATAATAATAATAAAGATAAATAAACTAGCTATACTTTTATAAGATATAATAGTAATAAAGATAGCTAGCTATCTTCTATTAGATATTATCTTTTATTTTAAAAGGTTTAATTTATTATAGTTTATTAAAAATATAAAGTAATATATACTTCTTATATTTAATTCTATTAGTACTTATAAAACTACTTAGCTAGGATTTTAAAAGGTAATAAAAAGTAAGTAGTTATAAAGAAAGAAAAGTTTTAAGATATATTTATATTAGATTTATATTATATTATAAGAAGTAAAGTAGTAAAAAAAAGACTTTTATTTTATAAAGAGTAGATTATTAATCTAATTACTATTTTATATATATTTATATTAAAAGAATATATTTATATTAAGATAGCTATTAAGTTTAATTTAAAAAGAAAGAGCTATTAAATCTATTATAATATAGGAGCTAGTAGTATATTAGTAGATAAGAACTAAACTATATTATATTTATATAATATTTAATTTATAATTTTTAAAAACTTAGTTTTAATAAAAAAAATAGGTTTAAAGACTATAATTATTAAAGAAGTTATCTTTAATTACTATATTCTTAATATAATTAGTAATATTAAAGTTTTTAAGTATTTAATAATTAAAACTAATATAATAAGTAAGCTAGAACTTAAATTACTAATAAATTTAGATTTTCTAGAGAGTTAGGGTTTAATAATTAATTTAATATATAAAAAAATTAAGTTTTATTTATTTTTTAATATAGAAATAAAAATTAAATTAATAAAGCTAAGATTAAAGAAAGTAATAAAATAAGTAGTAGCTATATAAGATATTTATTTACTAGTACTTATAGATACTATAATTCTAGTTTACTATCTTAATTTACTTAAAGATAAGAAAAATATATAAAAAGTTATTTACTATTTTAAGTTATTTTATAATAATATTTATAATATAGTAGTTAAAGCTAGGAGTAGTAAAGTAGCAATAGCTAATAATATAATTACTAAATTAATCTATATTAAAAAAAGTACTTATATTAGATAGATTATTAAATTTAAAAAAGAGGATATTAGCTACTTAGTTATAGTTAATATTATTATAAAAATAAGTAATTTTATAAGAGAGGGATTTAGTAAATAAAAGCTTAAAAAAGTAAAAGTAGTAATTAAAAAGTTAAATATAGATTTATTAAAAGTATAGAAGATACTTTTAAATATAAACTACTATATTTCTAGATATAATATTAATAAGCTAGAAGATATATTTATAATTACTTTTTTAAAAAAGGTTACTATATTAAATATTAATTTCTTATTTACTTAAAAAATAAAAATAGTAATTAATAGATATAATACTTTTAAAAACTAAAGTATTATATTAATATTAGAGAGTAAGAAAATATAAGTTGATTTAGTAGATAGCTAGTAAACTTAGTAAAAAATAGTTAAAAAGTATTTATTAAATATATAAGAAAATGCTTTTTTAAATAAGATTTATAAAAATTATATATTAAATATAAGATAAAATAGTAAACTAGTTTAATACTAATTATATACCTTGCTTTTATAGTCTAGAGAGTAATTAATAAAAAGAAGAAAGGATATATAGTTATTAATTTAAGATAATTAAATAGTATTATAATACTAGATACTTACCTACTACTAGATTAGTAGGAGATTATTACTTTATTTTATAAAAAAAAGTTTTTTATTATCTTTAATATAAAAAAGTTCTTCTTTTAATTACTTATCTATTTTAAATATAAAAACTAAATAATTATAATTAGTTTATAAAAACTAAAAAAATTAAATATAATATTTATAAGATTTAAGAACTTATCTACTTTTAGTTAATAATATATAGATAAACTATTTTATAATTACTATTATTTTACTTAAGCTTATATTAATAATATTATTATATTTAGTAATATAAAAGAGGAGTATTTAGAATATATTAAAACTATTTTAAAAATCTTAATTAGTAAATAATTATATATTATTATTAATAAATTCTTTATAACTTTCTTAAGTATTTACTTTCTAGGTTATATAGTTAATAGTAATAGTATTTATAAAATAGAAGACTATATATTAGGATTTAAGAGAATAAAAGACTATTTTAGTAATTTTATAATATTAAAATATTATATTAAAATAGTAAATTTTATTTAATTACTAGTCTTATAATTTAATATTAAGATATAATTTTTATAAGTAAGAAAGATAGCTAAGTTTAAGTAAGCTAAAGATTTAAAGAAAATTATATTTAGAAAAGAAAGTAAAGTATAAAAGAAGATCAAGATATTCTAAAGAAAATTTATATTAAATTAAGAAGAAATAAATACCTTTAATAACTTATAGTCTTTTTTCTATCACTAACTTTAGCTCTAATATATAAATTTAAAATAAATTTTCTTCTTTAAAGTAAATATTAATAATATAGCTTTTAGTATATATATTTTTTAGTTTTATAATTTATATTAAAATAATAAGTTAATCTTAAGAAAAAATATTCTAGCTTTTAAACTAAGATTAATATACTTCCTATTAAAGATATACTTTAATATAGAAAAGAAATATAATTTAATAAAAGCTAAGATAATAGATATAATATAAATAATGAGAAAACTTGAAAAAACAATTAAGTTAAATTTATTACTATAGTTATTATTAATTATTTATTTATAAAAAAATTATTAAATATACTTTAGTATAGATAATAAACTTAAATAAAGTAAATTTTAAACTAGTAAATACTATAAACTAGCTATTCTAGTTTAAACTAAATATTATAGATATCTCTAATAAGTTTAATATAGTACTAGATATTTTATCTTAATTATTTTATATATTTATTACTAATTTATAGCTAGACTATAAATAGCTAAATAAATTAGAAAATATTAGAAAATTAGTAAATAATTAACTTATATTATTAAATAATTAATATATATTTAAAATATAAAGTTTATAATAAAGAAGAAGTTAAAAATATACTTTAAGCTATTATAATCTAAATATAATATCTACTAGTAATTTATAAAAAGATATTAAAGAGATTATAAATTTTATATTATAATTAAAGTACTCTAGAAGAAGTAAAAGTAAAAAATATAAATAAAGGTAAAAAAAGCTATTTTAGTTAGCTCTTTTAAAATAAATAATAGCTTACTTTTTTTATAATATATATAGTAACTATAAGCTATATATATTAAAACTAGTAATTAAATTCTTACTTAAAATTATATATAATAAATATTAATACTTTTAAAAAAAGTAGATATTTACTAGCCTAAAAGGATTTTATATTAATAATAAATATAAATAGATATCTAAATACTATAATAAGTATTTAGTCTACCTTAGCTACTAAAATAATACTTAATAGCTAAATAATAAAATAAAGAATATTAATCTATTTTTACTACTATATTATATAATAATAATAAACTTTATTATAAATATATCTCTTATACTAGTAATAAAGATATACTAACTAATAAAAGAATATAAAATTCTTAATAACTTACTCATAATTAATTATATATTTAATAAGAAAACTCTCTTAATTTTTAAAAGTAAAAATAAAACTATAAAATAATAAATAATAGTCCTCTTAAAAATATTACTAATATATAATTAGAGTTTATTAAAAAAATTATTAGTAATTAAGATATTAAATTTACTTTAGAAATCTATAAAAAGTATTTAAATTATTAAAAATAATACTTATAATAACTATTGTCTATTATCTCTAGATAGATAATATATCTAAAAAAAAATCTAAATAGTAGAAATTACTCTCTATTATTATATATTTTATTTTTTAGATAAGCTATAGGTAGATATCTTACTAATATTCTAATTTAACTTTAATAATACTTTTTTAATTTTAATTAACTAGAGTTTTAATAAACTTATATATAGTTCCTACTTATAGTTAATTCTTAATTTACTAGCTAATATAATAAAAATAAATATAATATTAAATATAAAAGTAATTACTATTATTTAATAAATATACTAAGAAAAAGCTAAAGCTTAAAAAATTATAATAGTTAAAATACTCTTAAAATTATAATATAATAAATAATATAAAAAAGTTAATTTTAAAATAGAAAATATAATATACCTATACCTCTATAATAGCTATTACTTATCTAGAAACCCTAAAAAAAATAATTACGAACTAGAATAAAACCTTTTAAAATAATAAAGAAAATATATAAGCTTACTATTAAATTAGACTTTTTAGCTTCTTAAAAAGTTTAC
Organism: Scedosporium apiospermum; assembly: GCF_000732125.1. NCBI lineage: Eukaryota > Fungi > Ascomycota > Sordariomycetes > Microascales > Microascaceae > Scedosporium > Scedosporium apiospermum. Next base: position 9,871 of record NW_015971824.1, on the reverse strand, counting down.
TTAATTATTTCTATAGCCTATAGCTATAAACTAAAGTAAAGAAAAAATCTTTACTAGAAAAAAGTAAATTTCTTATAACTAGTTTAAATAGATAGAGAAGAAAAATATAAAATAAAAAGAATTATTACTTACTATAATATAAAAAATAAAAAAAAAATACTTTATATAATAAACTAGTTAAGATCTTAAAGATAACTAGTAAATATCCAAAGTAAAACTTATATACTATACTCAGAAAGTAATTAAGAAATATAAAATAAAGTTATAAAAAATAAATAACTTATAAGCTTAAAAAATAAATAAAAAGAAATATACTAGCCTATAAAGACATAGCTAATAAGTAATATTTTCTTATAACTAAATAGCCTTACTAAACAAAATAGTAAAATTTTCCTATATTATTATCATTCCGTATACACTATAATTAATAAGTTATCTTATAACTAATTAAAGTATATTATTCTTTATTTTTCTTTTATATATCCTATATATAATAAAGTAAAATCTAATTTAGCTAAATAGATAAAAGAAATTATTTCTATTAGTAAACATTTAAGATAGCTACTTATAAATACTAATACTTATTAATATAATACTTATTAAATAGAAAAAGTTAAATATAAGAAATATATTATCTAGTATAAAAAGATTAACTACTAATCTTAAAAGAAATAATAAAAAGAATTAAACATCGCACAAGGATGCTAGAATACAGGTAATAAACTATTATAAATATAAAATAAATCTATCAGAGTAAAATCAGTCATTAGAAACTATAAATAGTTAATATAATACTTACTATCTACTATAAAACTATATCTAATAAACTAGATATTAAAGTATTTTAAGTAAACTTAATAAAGCAAAAATAAAATATTAGATAAATAACTTAAACTAGAAAAATCATTTATCTACTAAAATAAAGTTACTAGTAACTAAATTTATAAGTAAAAAGAGTAAGCTTCTAAGTAAAATAATAAACTACTTAACTAATATAAAAATCTAAAAGCTAGTAGAATATACTAATAGTAAATAAATAACTAAAAGTAATAGTAATAATACTAAAAGTAATAAAGATAAAAGATAATTAAGATTAATACTACTATTATAAAACCTAAAAAAGCTACTAGATTTTATTATTAAGATTAGTAAGCAAACTAGAGATTTAATAGCTAAAGTAAGTAAAATAAAGACTTAAGTAAGAGAAATAATAGCTACTAATATTATAAATATAAATAAAAAAGTAAGTAAAAAATAATATAAATAAAAAGTATTAGTAAAAAAAAATATAATAATATATAATATTTACTAGCTTATAAAGATATAATAATAGAAAGAAATCTAATAAGAGAAAAAGTAATCTAGAACTAAGTATTAAATAAATTAGTAAGCTAGTATATATAAATTCTTATAATAAATAACTATATCTAGTATTATAAGTCTTCTAGCTATCTTACTAAATCCTAACCTTACTTACTACCTCATTATTACTATTTACTCTTAGATATACCTAATAATAAATATACTATCTAGCTTACTAATTTTATTAATTACTACTCCCTATTTCTTTTATACTACTTATTATACTACCTAGCTTAACTATCCCTATCTATATTAACTATATATAGTATATTACTATAACCTCTTAAGTACTATTATTTTTCTTTCTATAAAGTAAGTAGAACCCTACTATTACTTCTAATCCTCTTTCTTACTTTATTACTTACTATATCTATTCTTACATATTTTAATATAGCTTACTATATTATTTCTTTTCTATACTTAATTACTTATTTTTCTCTCTAATAGCTATTTATTTATAATTACTATCTCCTTTAAATTACTACTTATTAATAAATAAGTAAGTAATAGCTATTACTAACTCTCTAATAGGTAGTAAGAAAATATTATTATAGTAACTAAGTAAACTATTACTTATATAATCCTAATCTCCTAATTACTACTAGAGTAATACTTTACTTACCTTACTATAATCCTTAATAACTATATATTTAAAGTAACTTATATTAAATAATTATAATCTAGATAGTTTCTAATCTTATAAGCAGCCTAAATAGTAATTTAGCTAGTAATAGCTAATAAGATAGTAGGTTAGTATTATTAAAAAAGTAAAAGATATATTAGTAAACTTAATATACTAATATATATCTTTTAAATCTATAATAATAAGGGCTATAAAGCTAAATATAATATAGTACTTAAAGTAATTAATAATATTTATAAGAAATAAATAGCTACTACTAGCTAAGCTAGCTCTATTATATATTAAGTAGTTAATTAAATATTAGATATTATAACTACTAAGAAAAGTAATAAGAAAGCTAACTAATATAACTACTTACTAGATAAAGAAATTGTCTTTATTTTATATACTATATATATTATATATAAGCTAACTAACTCTATAAATATAAAAATTAAAAAGTTAAATATAAAATACTTAACTTACTTTTTAAATAAAGTTAAAAAGAAAACTATTAAGTAAATAGATAATAGTAATAATAATATTATTATAGATATTAATAAATATATAAGTGTAATTAAAATAAGCTATAAGCTAGCTACTAATAATATAAATAATAGTAAATATAATAATAATAGTAAGCTACTAGCTAAAGTACTTTAAAAAGTTAATAAATATATTAATATATTTAAGGCTAGAAAGTATTTACTATTTAATAACTATATTATAAGCTTTAAAGTCTACTTTAATATATATTTTAAATAATTAAAGTAATAAATTAATAAATTTAAAATAGAGTAGTAAGTTTTAAAATCTAAACTATAATTAATTAATAATACCTATATTATAAAATAAGTAATACCTCCTATCTTATAGCTAGTAATCCTAATACTAAGGACCTCTACTAAGAGGTAGTATACTACCCCTAAGGACCTAAGTCTAGCTATAAAGTAGGCTATATAGAAGTAGTTTTTTAATAATTAAAAAAATAAAAAAAATAGAAATATAGGTAGATAAATAGTTAATTAGTAAAATAGAAAATAGTTAATAAAGAAAGAAGAATATAAGTAATAAATTATTTTATTTTTAATTATATATATATTTAGTAAAAGAAATATATAAATAAGCTAATAAAATTACTAGCTATCTTTTAAATAAAGTAGAATACTATTAAATATTATTAATAAGCTACCTAAGTATTACTTTCTTATTACTTTAGGTAATAAATAATTATAAACTGCTACTTAGTATAACTAAGTATAAGAATAGTAAGTATTTATATACTAGCTTATTTACTTAGAAAATAATAATTTTATTCTCTTAATAGCTTATCTACTTAATTAAGAAATCTAGTATATGATCCTACTAGTAGTAATATATCTAGTGTATAAGTAATTACTAGACTTATAAGTAATCTACTGATAGATATTATTCTTAAAGTAAGTAAGCTATATTTATTTACTTCTATAGTTATAAAGCTATTGCTTACGTCTAATAGTAAAGTAGTATACTAAAAGCTATAATAATTAGATTTAAAAAGAGTATATAATTTAATTTATATTAAAGAAGGTAATAAATAGAAAACTATTTTTAAAATATATTTTAAATATTTTAAATATTTAATTATACTTTTTAAAGTTACTAATACTTTTATAACTTTTTAAATTATAATTAATTCTATCTTATAAAAATACTTAGATAACTTTATAGTAGTTTATTTTAATAATATCTTTATTTATTTAAATACTTTTAAAAAATATAAAGAATATATATATAAAGTCTTTTAAAAATTAAAAGAAGTAAATTTATTGATAGAATTATTTAAATATAAATTCTATAAGTAATAAGTAGATTTCTTTAGATATATAATTTAATTAAGAAAAATCTAAATATAAAAGTTAAAAATTAAAGTTATCTTAAAATAGCTAATATTAATAAATATTATTAACGTTAAAAGATTTTTTAGATTTTTTAATTTCTATAAAAGGTTTTTAAGAGGCTATAATATTAATATATAAGCTTTTATAGAACTTATTAAAAAGGATAATCTATTTAAATAGGAACCTAAAAAATAAGAAGTATTTTAAAAAGTTAAGTAAACTATATATAAATAATTTATATTTTATTAAATAGATTTTTTAAAACTATTTAAATTAAAAATAAATATATTAGATTATAATTTAAGAATATAACTAGGATAGTAAAATAAATAAAATAAACTATATCTTATAATATTTATATTAAAGAAATTTAATAGATTTAAATTATACTATAAGATATTAACTAAAAAACTAATAATTATTATTAAAGTATTTAAAAAATAAAAATATTACTTAGTAAGTATTAAATACTTTATTATTATCTATTTAAATTATAAAAACCTTATAAGGTTTATTATTATTAAGGGGCTTAGTTAATAATAAGTATAATAAGCTAAAGAATTATTAAAATATTACTTTAAAATTATATATATTGAGAAAAAAGATAATAAGTAAGCTAATATACTTAATTAATAACTAAACTACTTTTAAAAAATATTTAAAAAAGTAAATACTATCTTTTACTATAATTAATAAGTAAATATATAATAAATAGTTATAAGTTATTATATTAAAATAAAACTAAAGCTTTTATAAAAGATTAAAAAATATTAAAAATATTAAAAGATTTTATAAACTACTTAAATACTTTATATAAAAAGAATATAATAAATTAATAAATAAATTATAATATTAAGATAACTAGTTATAAATATTTTATAAAAAACCTATAAGTTATTATTATATAGATATTTAAATTTTAATAAATACTATAAATCTTTAAATAGAACTATTAAATTAAAATATTTTAAACTTTAATAAAGTTATAAAATAATATATATACTATATTAAAAATATTATAATATAAACTATATAGAAAACTATAATTAATACTAGTATCTAAAGTATTATAGTAAAAGATTACTATTAATTTTATTATTAAATTACTACTATTAAAAAACTTTATTATAGAAGTTATATATAATAGTACTATAATAAAAGATTACTATTAACTTTATTATTAAACTACTATTATTAAAAGATTTTACTATAAAGGTTAAGTATAATAATATTATAGTAATAGTAGATTAACTTATAAAATATATTTACTTTATATTTTATAATAAAGCTATAAAAATACTATAGTTTACTAAACTATTTTTATAAATAATAATAGTAAATTATAACCTTTTTAAAGAAATTAATTTAAATAAGAGAAAACTCTTTATTTTAAAATTCTAGTAAAATCTATTTAATAAAGTAGGAATTAATTATAAGCTATTTATAATATACTACTTAGAAATATAAATATAGATTAAATAAATAAACTAAGTACTAGAAATATATTTAAAATATTATATTAACTAGAAATAAAATAATTAAATATTACTATTACTTTTAACTTAGAGAGCTTATAATATTAATATATTAAAAAGTATAAAAACTTTACTATTTTATAAAAATTATAATATTAAACTATAAATAGGATTTACATTAATAAATATTAAAATCTAAATAAAATAAACTATTTTTATAGTAAATAAAATAAAAGAACTTTATAAATAGTTAGTAGAAGAATTATAGTTTATTTAGTAGTAAATAAAATATTATATAAATAAAAAATAAGTTAAAAAACTAACCTTTAAGAGGGGAAGTAAGGTTTAATTACTATAAAAAAACTAAAAACTAGGAACTCCTAAATTAAAACTATATAACTAAATAATAAGCTAGATTATAAAAGACTAGAATTATTTCTAATTAAATAAAAAGGTTTAGAAGTTAACTATAAATTAGAACTACTAGAGGAAATAAAAGATATTTAATATTTTATATAGTACTATTTAAACTAATATATAATAATATACTTATAGAAAAATCTATTATAATTAAGTTTAAAGAAGATATTTAAAAAGCTAAGAAAATTTTTAATTTATTGAATAATAATAATAAGAAAGTTAAATATTTAGTTAAATAAAAAAGATTTTAAATATAGTAAAATTATTTAAGAACTTATTAAATATTTAATAGAGAGCTAATAACTTTTTATTATATTCTATTTGAAATATTTAAGAAAACTCTAAGATTTAGTAATATTAGATTCTACTTTAATAACTTTTAATTAATTATTTTAAAAATTTTTAAAGAATAAGTATTACTAATAGTCTACTAAATAGTAAAAATAATATTTTTAGTACTTTTACTTTTCTTTAAGCTTTATAATTTTTAATAAAATAATATAAGATTAGAGATATTAATTATTTTTTATTTTAATTTAATAATAAAAGTTAGTTAATTAATAAATTTAAAAGCTATTAAGCTCTCTAAAATAGTTTTTACTAGAAAACTAATAATTAATAAATATAGCTAGCTAGAAATATTTCCTAAAAGTAGTACTCTATAAAAGTTATAGTTTATAATTTACTTTTTAGTAATCTATAATAGTTTAATCTTTCTAGATTAAACTATCTTTTTAAGACTTAATTTTTTAATTATTTTATATCCTCCTCTCCCTTTAATAGTTCTTTAAGTAAGCTCCTAGACCTCTTTTCCTAAACTTCTTTTCTTTTCTATAATTATTTTTATATCTTTAGCTTTATTTTTAAAATTTAACTTTATTTTATATTATATAAAGTATTTCTAGCTAATTTTATACTATATTAAGCTATTAGGTTTTTTAAAAAATAAAAAAGAAGAAAAAGTTTAAAGAAATATTAATAAAATTATTAAAAAAGAAATAGATTATTCTCCTTAGCTATTTAATAAGCTATTGCAATTCTCCTTTATCTTTTACTTCTATTAGATACTTTCTATCTACCTAGCTTCTAGCTATATAAATACTTATTAATTCTCCTCTAGTTACTTATTTATTATTTTATAAATAAAAAAAAATATATTAAAAATATATAAAAGTCTATATTTTTAAAAGGTTTAAAAATACTATTAAGATACTATGAATAAAAACTATCTTTATATTCTTTAAGCTTCTAAAATCTTCTCTTATACTCTTATAATAATATTTTTCTACTTCTCTTTACTTATCTTAAAGATATCTTAGTAATATAATTTACTATTTTAATTATCTTAAATTATAATTATCTAATATTAATCTTTATAATAGTAAAAAATTAAAACATAAAACTATTCTCCTTCTATTTAAAATCTTCTTCTTACTTAATTAGAACTAAAAACCTTCTTTTTATAATTAATTAACTATTTAAAAGAAATTTTAAAATTTTTAAAGAAATAATAGAATTAAAATATTTATAATATTAATTGAAAAAATAGTTTTTTATATTATTATTACTAGTAGAAATATAATTAAAATAAATATATAGCTTTTATATATAAAAATAATAAAGTTATAATTATAATCTTTATACTTATATTTTAATTCTAAAAATAAAAGTTAAATATAAAAAATATTAACTATTTATTTTTAAAAAGATCTTTATAAAGATTTAATATAATAGACTTTTATATATAAAATTTATTATTTACTAATAGCTTTAAATATTATAAATAATAACTATCTTTATCTTTACTAATTTATTTATTATTAATATACTAATATAATATCTATTTCTTTAAAATCTAAAGTTTAATATTATAATTAATATTATCTTTTATTTTAATTTTAAATCTAAATATAGTTTTTAAAGATCTTATTTTAATAATAACTAAAAAAAGTATTCTTAATCTAATAGAGCTTTATAATAATTTTAATTATAAAATATCCCCTAATATATTTATATTTCTTATTATATAAGCTACTAGAGATAAGGAGAAGTTCTCTTCCTTTAATAGGATAAATATTATATTATTTATAGAGTACTATAAGGAAAATATCTTCTTTTTAAAAGAAGATAATAAATAGAAAGCTATATTCTTTAAAAAAGCTATCTAAAAAGCCTCTCTAACTATAAAAATAGTAATCTAAAAAGCTATTAAAGGTTTTATATAATTAGAAATTAAAAAGGACTTAGTTTACTAGTTTAAAGATAAAAATATAGAAGTATATAAAAATTATAATAAATAGTATATAATATTAATTAATAAAAGCTAGTTTAAGTATAACTAAAAAGGAATTATTAAGTAAATAAAAAACTAATAATAGTTTATTAAAAAATATAAGATTTTATTATTAACTAATATAAAGAAGAAAGATTTTTTAAAGGCTATAAATAATATCTTTTACTTAAAATTTATAATAAACTATATTTTATCTTATAAAAAACTTAAAAATAAAATCTTAGATAAGTTAATTAATTATATTTAAAATATTTTTAAAAATAAATTTAAAAAGGAAAGTATATAATAAGATAATATTAACTATTAATAAGAAAAACTTCCTAAGCTAAGAATTAATTTTAAAAAAGAAAAATAAATAATTAACTATAAAATTAAAATATTCTAATAATTAAAAGTAGTTAATTAACTATTATATATTAAAAAGAATATAATAAGTATTTAAATTAATAAATTAATAAAGAAAATATATAAATTATAGATTTAACTTATATATATAAAAAAATAAAAAGAAAGTCTTTTAATAAATAAAAAAAGATAAATAAAACTTCTATTAAAATATAAAGTCTTTAAAGAAAGTAATAAAGTTAAAGTATTTATAATATTAATTAAAAAAATAACTTTTTATATTATTATTATTAAAAGAAATATAAATAAAATAAATATATAGCTTTTATATATAAAAATAATAGGATTTATAATTATAATCTCTATATTAATATTTTAATTTTAAATATAAAAAGTAAATATAAAAAGTATTAACTATTTATTTTTAAAAAGATCTTTATAAATATCTAATATAATAGACTTTTATATATAAAATTTATTATAATAGTTTTATTTAAATAAAATATTTTAAAAAGAGATAGTTATTAATTAAATAAATATAACTATATATTTTTTAATATTAGTAAAAATATATAATTTAAAGTAAATAACTTTTATAATATTGTTAGAAATTTAATTTATATAAATTAATAATTAAGTTTTATTAAAATAATATAAAGATAGATAAAAGATAAAGTAAGTTCTTTAAGTTTAAAAAGACTAAATAAAAAGTAAAAAAAATTAAGATAAAAGTAAAAAAGAAAAAGAAAATAGTTAAAGAAAGTAAAAAAGAAAAAAAAATTTAATATATTTTTAATTTTAGTAAAAGAAAAAAGTAAATTAATAAATAATTAAAAATTATAATTTTATATTAAATCCTTTTATATTAAAAAAATAAAAGACTATAAACATCTTTACTAATATAAGTAGTTTTTAAAAGAAACAGACTTTAGTTAATTAATTAGATTTTAATTTAAATAAAAATAAAAAATAATTAAAAGATTTTAAATTAAATAATCTTTTTAAAAACTTTATTAGAATATTTCTTTAAAAAATATTATTTATAAAATCTTTAATATTTATTAAAAAAAGTTATTATAAATAAAATTTTTAATTTTAAACTTAATTTAATAATAATAGAAATATTATAATTATCTTATTAAATAATAGTAAAATTAAAAAGGTAAAAATTTAATATTATTAATAATATTTAAATATAAATTTTAATTAGAAAACTTATTAAAAAAGAAGATTATTAAAGAGAAAAATTTTTATAAGGAGTTAAAGTAATTATATTAAAAGTATTTAAAATAAAAACTAGAAATATCTAGAAAATACTTTCTAAACTTAGTATAAATAAATCTCTTTTTATAAAAAAAAAGTTATTAATTAGCTATTTCCTAATTAAAAAACTAATATATAAATATTAAAAGTTAAGTTTAATCTAGTTAAAATCTACTTAATATAATATTTACTATATATAAAAATTAAAATT
>NW_015971823.1:4815-50110 GCF_000732125.1 Scedosporium apiospermum | reverse complement strand
TAATTAAATAGAAAAATTTTAAATATAGTAAAAATATTTAAAAGCTTATTAAATATTTAATAGGGAGCTAGTAACTTCTTATTATATTCTACTAGAAATACTTAAAGAAACTAAGGGATCTAATAGTACTAGATCTAAAGGAAGGCTTTAGTTAATTTCTAATTTAGGAATAATAGATATAATATTCTTAATAATATCTTTTTTAGTAACCTACTTTATCTTTAAATAAATAACTTCTAAAGCTTACTTTTTATATAATTCCTTTTCCTAATATAATTAATAGATTTAGGAAAGTATAGCTTACTAAGTATTAATAGCCTTCTTAAGAGCTTCTTCTACTTTATATTTTTCCTATTCTAAATAAAATTATTTTTATTTTAGATAATTAACTAAGTAAAATAATATTAAAACTAGGAAATAGGAAGGAGGATTAGAAAAACTTATATATAAAGTTAGTAATATTACTAATATTATAATTAATATACTTTAAGTAAATATATAAATTATATTAAGACTATCCTTTATAGATAATATAATCTTAAAGGACTTATATATTATAATAGGAAGTATATTTAGGTATTTTAAAAGGATATTATTAGGAAAGAATATTATTAATTACTTAGGTAAAATAATTATAGTTAATTTTAAAGGTAATTATATTAAAGGAATAAGACTTGGAAATATAGTTAGATATAGTTAGGAGAAAAGATAAAAGGAACTTATTAAGGAAGAAAAAGGGAAAATAAGATTATTATAATTAATAAGTCTTTAAAGATAAAGACTAAGGGAGGGGGAGAATTATATTACAATATAGCTATAACTAGGTTATAAGGAAGTAATATAGTATTATAAAATAAAAGATTATATAATAAAGGAATTAGATAGGACTAAGTCTAACTAATTAATTAAATAAAGGATCAATAGAATAGTTATATTTATAACTAACTAACTAGTTAATTAAAGGTATAACTAACTTTAAAGAGAGCTTAGAAGGGAAATATCTATATAAATTATAGTTTATTCTATATATCTAGTTTATCTTTTAAGACTTTTTAGTAGTTAATTTAAATATAACTATATTCTTATACTTAAATATATACTTCTTACCTATATCTTATAAATACTACTTAACTACTTTACTTTACTACTAATAGATAATATCTTAATCTTGTTACTAGTTATATTTACTTAATACTATTAGTAGGCTAGTGTTAGGATTATAATAAGTATAGCTTAGTTAATAGAAAAATAAAAATTTAAACTTTATAGTATATTTTCTTATTAGTAAAATAAAGTAAATAGACTTAACTAGTATCTATAAAAAAATAAAGATTTTAGAAAAATTAATAATAACTAATAATATAATAAAAATATAATAATATAATAAAAATAGAGGAAATAGAAAGGAAAATTAGAAAAACTTATATATAAAGTTAGTAATATTACTAATATTATAATTAATATACTTTAAGTAAATATATAAATTATATTAAGACTATCCTTTATAGATAATATAATCTTAAAGGACTTATATATTATAATAGGAAGTATATTTAGGTATTTTAAAAGGATATTATTAGGAAAGAATATTATTAATTACTTAGGTAAAATAATTATAGTTAATTTTAAAGGTAATTATATTAAAGGAATAAGACTTGGAAATATAGTTAGATATAGTTAGGAGAAAAGATAAAAGGAACTTATTAAGGAAGAAAAAGGGAAAATAAGATTATTATAATTAATAAGTCTTTAAAGATAAAGACTAAGGGAGGGGGAGAATTATATTACAATATAGCTATAACTAGGTTATAAGGAAGTAATATAGTATTATAAAATAAAAGATTATATAATAAAGGAATTAGATAGGACTAAGTCTAACTAATTAATTAAATAAAGGATCAATAGAATAGTTATATTTATAACTAACTAACTAGTTAATTAAAGGTATAACTAACTTTAAAGAGAGCTTAGAAGGGAAATATCTATATAAATTATAGTTTATTCTATATATCTAGTTTATCTTTTAAGACTTTTTAGTAGTTAATTTAAATATAACTATATTCTTATACTTAAATATATACTTCTTACCTATATCTTATAAATACTACTTAACTACTTTACTTTACTACTAATAGATAATATCTTAATCTTGTTACTAGTTATATTTACTTAATACTATTAGTAGGCTAGTGTTAGGATTATAATAAGTATAGCTTAGTTAATAGAAAAATAAAAATTTAAACTTTATAGTATATTTTCTTATTAGTAAAATAAAGTAAATAGACTTAACTAGTATCTATAAAAAAATAAAGATTTTAGAAAAATTAATAATAACTAATAATATAATAAAAATAGAGCTTTACTTTAAAATTTATAAGCTATTTAATTTTAAGATTATAAATAATAAATAAGTTATCTTTAATAAAATAAAGCTAAAAAATAATCTTAGTTAAAAATAAAATTATAGATATCCTATAATAAATTAATTAGTTTTAATAAAAAGATATTATTAAAAGATTAAAAATAGGAATATATAATATTTTAAAAAGGAAATAATTATTATTATAAAATAAAAAAAGAAAATATATATAAAAAGAAAATTTTCTTTAAAAGAAATAATATACTATAGTAAAATATTTATAGTTAATAAGTAATTTAATTAAGTTTTATAATAAAAAGCTAACTTAAATAATAAAGAATATATATACTACCTAATTAGAGATTAATTAGAGGCTATAAGGGGATAAAATAGTAAATAAGAAAATAAAAATTTCTAATATAATAATTATTTTAATAATAACTAATAAAAAATCTATATAACTATATACTAATAAAGTAAAATAATATTATTAATATAATACTTTAATATATAAGGAAATAATTAAAGAAAATAAAAAATATAATATTATTAAAGCTAAGGTTAAGGCCTATCTATAGAGACTAATAAATAGCTTTAAGGGGATAATTATAAAGTATAAGTAAGAGTATATTATAGTATAGGACTTACTGCTAGGATAACTTAGTTATAGAGCCTAGTTAGACTATAGTTAGAGAAAAAGGGGCTCCTATAGTATATAAAGAAATCTAGAAAGCAAGTTAAAGTTTATATACTTAATTAACTTTTAATTAAAATATAATTTTTAGTAATATTAGCCTTTTCTCGAGTTATATATAGTATATCCTTATATAATATTATATTAAGTAAAAAAAGCTTATTTAGAGCTTTTTTAAAGTAAGGAGTATTTTAGATAGTATTATCTATAAAGACTTCTAATTCTAGAAATAATTAAAGTATATTAAAAATTAAATTCGGCTTAGAAATAACTTTATAGTTATATATAATTCTAAGCTAATTAATCTTTTTAAGAGTATTAATATAGCTCTTTTTCGAGCTATCTATATTAATAATATTATCTAGGGCTCGGATTACTATTTCTTTAGTACTATTATATTCTTATTACTTTCTTTTACTCTAAAAGACCTTCGAGCTACTTCTTAGTAAGTTTCTTAAACCTTGGTTGCAGGTCTGTTCCTAACTAGTCTAGTTTTATTACTTACTCTATAAGCTCTATAATTCTAACTATTAACTATAATCCTATATCCTTAAGAGTCTAGAAGAAATAGTTACTAAATATCTAATAAGACCTCTCTTAACCTAACTAGCATTTTACTATAAACTTAGATTTGGGTGCCTGAAGAATAATAACTAACTGAAGCCCTTCGCATTTAATAGAGAAGAAGCCCAAGTTCGCCTTAGGTAAGCTATTAGAAATTAGTAATTCTAAAATATGTAGCTTTATATAATAGTCTAGTCGAGATCGGGTAGACTACACTAATCCGCCTTTCTGATAGCTATCGTGAACATAGCGGGTTGGAGACAGTAGAGGGCATTATAAGAAATGACGTTGAACGGGTAGGGAATATCTTGGGAGCCGACCACCGGGTAGTACTTAATCTCAAGTCCATACTCTCTTCGATTGCGAGCGAACAAGGCCGGTGGAAAGAGGCTGAGTCGCTGCAGGTGCAAGTAATTGAGACGAGCAAGAGGATGCTAGGCGAGGAACATTCCGACACGCTGATAAGCATGGCCAACCTGGCATTGACGTACCGGAAACAAGGCCGATGGAAAGAGGCCGAGTCGCTGCAGCTGCAAGTGATGGAGGCGAGAAAGAGGGTACTGGGCGAGGAACATCCCGACACGCTAAGTAGCATGAACAATCTTGCTTTCACCTGGAGCAGTCAGGGCCGCCTTGAAGAAGCTCTGGACTTGATTCAGAATTGCTTCCATCTTCGGCGGCGAGCACTTGGCCCGGATCATCCCGGCACGGTTTCAACCTTTTCAGTCATGAAGGAATGGCAAGCAATCGTCTACAGAGCAACATGGGCACCTTAGGGAGGACTAGGACGTAAAGGCGATAGCGGTGTAACTAGTGATGAAAGTATCTACACTTTACAAAGATGACATGTGTGGGGGCGACTCTTGCTGGAGCCATCATGCCATTGCGGTTCATGGATCCCACGGACAGCTTCGATTAATGCAGCAGCAAGACTAAATCCGTCAAATGGCGGTTTCGGTCGTTGTTCATGAACTTGACAATCTTGCAAGCCTTTGCTTAACGCACCGAGCAGGATCGACGAGCACTCAAATGAGCAGTCTCCTTCGGCCGAGTAGAAGGAGGATAAGAGCTCATGCAGTTTCGGGGCAAGTTCGGAGATAAGATGTTGTCTAGCCTACTCCGGGGGGTCTACGCACATAGCGATGCGGATAAAGAGCTGCTCTTTGGGTGCTTACCGGAAATTTCTGATAACCCTGGCAGGCCAAGGCAGTATATACGTCCCCGAGTCATGTTGATAATAGTCTAATGGAGCCGTCTATCTAGGTTTTGGACCTAGATTTTCGAATAGAACGCGACTGCATGATAGAGTGCTGCCGCTTGAATATACGAGATATCCCAAGCATTACTACGGTTAATTGATTTCACTGCTACCTTTCTTAGTGGACTGCATCTGACTAGCCGCCCTCCTCCCTCATCTCATCCACATATCTTACCATATTGTCCCAAGTAATAAAATCTAGAACTTCCTGCTTCGTCCTCTGAACAAAGCCACCCCCTAGTGCATCTTCAAACATAGGCTGTAGCTTCCGCCTAGCAAAGTAACACATCATCCTCACGTTACTAACGGTCAGGTCTTTATCATCTTCTCGGACAGCCAACACATTGCCGAGATCCATGTTCCAATATAACGGAGCCCAACCCCAGCCGGGCTTCTTTAGACCTGTCTCCACCATCAGAAAGGCAGCGTTTTCGTTACTATCGGCAGTCATATTCTCATCCCATCCCGGCGGGTCGATCTAGGTGTCGATGTCCGGGTATTTCCAGAGCTTAAGGGGCATTCCAAGCAGCTTTGAGATAGGAGAGATTGTCCCTTGGCTGTAATAGAGCCGAGTAGGATGGGCTCTTGATACGTTGACTGAGACGTACGGTTCAGAGCCATGAAGCTTTTCTTCTCCATAGCAGCAGATTTTTACACCACGGATTGTCGCATGTGTGTGATCCTCTGCGTGGCTGGCACTCTCCCGGGTCTCTGTCATTCCATAGCTCATCATGTAGTCGATTATGTGTCGAAAGTCGGCCAAGGTAATATCCTCATAGAATTCGGACGGTGTTTCTCGTACCGCGATCATGGGGCCGCACAATCGGTGTGGTGGAGTCCCAGATGTACGTACACATTTCAAGATGCTCTTGTTGGTGGCAGAGCCATCCACTAAAAAGGCATCCCGAGATAGTACGGCAATTGAGTAACCCTCTTTGCGCGGTGCCCAATATACCATGCCGGAGCCAAGGTTTCGACCACGTATGGGGTTGTGCTCAATATGCATGGTTCCCACTAGTGGTCTATCCGCCCCAAGGTAAGGATGTGGATGGATTATTTCGTATGGCAACCGGGTTTCATCCTCTACTTTGCGCTCGCAGGGCAGCCAAATCATTCTCGGCTTCACATCGTCCACCGGGAAGAATATTGCGCGCTTGTGGTTTGGAGATGGTCGAGAAACCTGGATAGAGAAGTCCTTGCAAAGAAGCTTGTGGCTGGACCAATCGCTCTTCTGACACTCTCGTGAACAGTACCAGGAGCTATAGCACTGCTTGCATTGTTTGGCGGGGCTTTTATTGCACATTACGCACGCGTCATGCGCTTCGAAATTCGAACCAGAACTGTCGGTCGGTCGTGGAGGCACAGCAGCCCCTTCTCTTTTACGTGTTTCGGTGTCAGTTCGCGTCTTCATATAAAGCCCACTATAAAACGCGAGAGACAAAACTCACAGGATAAGACGCCTTTTCCTCCGTGTATTCTCCACTTCCTTAGCGAGTTTGATACTCTTTTCTCTTTGCAATGAGTCCTGAGTGGTTAACGCCGAGAAACTTGACACAAGAGTGGATTGTGGTACAGGCGATGCGAAATATGTCTTGCGTGCTTCAATAGGACAGTCCAGGAGAGTCTTGATTCGGGAGACGAGCATCTTTTCCAGCGATTTGAGTGCAGTCTCCGCGTCAAATGACCTTGACAGAGGGACCCCCCACGCTGGGTAACAAATTCCATGTCTTCCTCGAGTAGTTATTGGGCTAGGTAAGGCCTAGAGGAAGGTTTCGCATAGCAAACAAGCTTTCTTGCTGCAGCCGAAGTAGGAAAAAGTCGGGGTAAGTTCTGGGTTGTCCTCATAATGCATGAAGAGCTGGATCTCAGCATGTAGGCTAAAAGGCTCCGCGCAGTCTTGCCAAAATTGCTCCGCAAACGCAGCGATCATCCTCACTTCGGAGTTAGGTGGCGTAGCAGAAATAAGTTGAGCCCACGCATTGGAGACATCGATCTGGTACTCGAAGCTGATACTTGTTTTCGGCCTTGGAGGAACCTGGAAAATTTGGGCTTTGCGGAACTGCGGATATTGGTTTGCTAGATACCATAACATTCGACAGTCTACTACAGGTCTAGCAACAAACTTTAAAGCGCGCCACAGTTTCGATCCAATCCGGGACTCGAAGGCCATGTGCAGTAGTCTACGGACCTCTGTGGATACGACGCATTCGTAGGCTTGTCGGACAATCTGTTCTCTAAACGTAGTCACTTCGCTATCCCCTCTGCAGAGGAGCTCGGTGAGGTTTGTCCAAGTTTCGGTTGCCAGCAGACCTTTATACCAGCGGTGGTTGCTCCAGTCCCGGTGATCCAACAAGGTAAGGATGGCTCGGAGTTGCTCCACCCAATGGTCAACCCTTCTGCCCGTATATGTTATAGCGAGGCGCTCGAACTCGCTCGACGGCGCTGTAGTAACCTTTCGTCAGAACTGATTCATTTTAGGGAATAGCCGAAATATCCCACCTTGTTGAGTGAAGAGGTAGTTCTTCAACTCTCTGCAATAATCCGTCTTGGCCGTTCCGGAATCGCACACACGCTGGTCAGGCCGGCAACTTCTGGCTATGCCAAAGCAATCATTTCTCGTGACATCTATCTCGATAGAGTCCTCGTGTTCGCGCAACGCCGTCGCCGTAACGCTCTCCCAGCCTTTGGACGGCGACAATAGCTGGGCTATGCAATCAAGAAATTTTGAGCGAATCGAATCTCTTGATCCTTGTAGAATTACGGTTCTTTCGGTTTCCGCGTCCAGATACTCCAGCCCTTCTTCTTCTTCTTCTTGTTCTTTTTCTTCTTCTTTTTTTTCTTCTTCTTCTTCTTCGGCAGCACCAGGCTGCAACAGCTCAATGTGGTTGCGCTTCTGAGTCAAATAAGACAGTATATGCGCTGCCCAAACAACGCGAGCGACGCGCTCCTCGTATCCTAGAGTACTTAACAATGGGAATAATGGGGGTGAGACCAGGGCCGGAGGGACGACTGGCGGTGGACGTGTGTGAAAAAGGAAGCCCTGCAATATCCCAGCTAATAAAGAGCTTGAATTCAAAGGAGCGAAGAATACGGTGCAGTCTCTGACGTGTGTCAACGATCAAACCTACACACGAAACTATATAATCACAAGCGTCGTTTACGCCAACGGACCACTGGCCAAGGTCGATGTGGCGAGGACTTCCAGCGCCGAACACTCGCACGGGTGCTACTACTATAGCTCGGTCATCAGGAACAACGACAAGTGGAAGGTATTGACATGCCCCCCCAAAGCTCTAACAGCCAGTGCGGAGCGAAAAGTCAGGGCCCCTGCCGTGGAGACCTGGGACAAGAGAGGAAATCTTGGTTGGAAGGACAAGTATGACGACTGCGACATTGACGAGTACCCGCCAATGTACTTTGTGGAGAAGACTGCTGATGGCGGCGTGGACGCCCGCGGCCAACTTGTGCGCTATCTGCTATCGCCGCAGAGCCAAGGAGCCGGTCATGAGTAGAAAGGCGCATGCCTCAGCTCCGTAATATAAGACATGGGTGCCCGCGAGGTCGTGCGCAGAGTGGGATTACCTGTAGGTCAGGTATAGGTTATTAATAAGAGAAACAACTTCTAGAAGATAAAAGCCGATATAGTCTTTAATAGAAGGGGAGAGTCTCGGTTCTTAACCTGGTAGCACGCAGCTCCTCTCCTACCCGAGGATGGACTTAGGGATAATTAGTGCTGGCTCAAGTACTAAAATCGAGTACTTAAAGATCCGGGGTTCGCTCTCTTTGATTTCGACCCGTGGTATTAAAACAAACCCCTACTATACGACTATAAGAAAAAGTATAACCCTCCAAATAATAGAGGTTAGTAGTTGGGGTAACGAGTTCTTTAGATAAAGAATCTTATTTGATTGCTTTATTTACACCGCGTTTTATTAGTGCTTGGGCTACAGTTAGATTCGCTTAACTATTTTAGCCTTAATTATAGGAGATACTGATTTTCTAAAATTATAGCTATGTACTAGAATTGGACGACGATAGCCTCCTTAGGAAGTTGCTAGTGCTTCATGTCTATTATTTTGTCGCTCGCCATCAAGAGATTCTTGTTCACCCTCACCGCTATCAGGGATGTTCCCGTCTTCATCCCCATCCTCTTCCTCATCCTCTTCATCTTCCCAATCTGTTTCATCCGGCTCCTCCGACTGTTCTGACACTCCATCCCAGTCGTCAGGCACTTTTGCGCGATATAGATCAGCCAAGACCGAACACGGTGTCCAAATACGACGACGGTTAGCCAGTCCCATAAACGGGCCGCGTATAAACTGCACAGGGCGTGACACCTCCTGTGTCCAGACCCAGACTCGCCGGAGATCCACTTTTTCACCCCTGGTCTCCTCCACTTCCTTTACAATCCCCGGCAGCTCGTAGAACCACGGCATGTCATCCGCCATACGGCTCCACCATAGTGTGCGGTTGGCTAAAAGCAATCCCCTCGCGTACGAAGACGCCATTGTGAAGTTTACAACGTCTTTTGTTGGTAGGAAGTATACTATTCGGTGGATAATGTCGTAGGGCAGGCGGCAGAGGGGGTTATCTCCATCTCCTGGTAAAGGCGTAGACGAAGGCGTTGAATCCTTAAGCTTGAAGGCTTTTCCTGAGATCACACTTCTCAAATAATCCATAGACTTAAGAGTTGCGGTCGGTTGTGCGACGAAGAGTTCCTCGCCAGGACGGCATATCCAATACTGGTCAATTGGCGGCATTGGCTGGCCGTAGTCGATATTGAGAGCGGAGGGGTACATCTCTTCGTTTATGAGACCTCGCATTACATCGAACAAGGTCCGCTTCTGTAAAGCTGGAGACGCCGGCGAGCTCCCCGTGATACATCTCTCTAGAAGTTGGAAGCAGTCCAGGTGAAATGGGAAGCAGATGGGCCCGTCATGGTTCTCGTTGTAGCAAGTGAACGCTCCCCATGGATCGTCCATGTGAACATCTCCTTGGTCGGAATACTTACCCGGGCCTGCAATAAATGGCCTGTCCTTCCACACAAATAACGTACGAGTCAGTCTCCGTCTAACTGTTTCAGCTCTGGTTTCCATTTATCTTACCGCTTGGGCTGATGCGCTTCATCCGGGTGCGTGCGGATCGCGAGCGCGTAAAAGGTTTTGGTCCATGCAATATCCTCCTCGGTCACAATATCGCGGTCGTAGGTGTTCTCCTCCTCGTGTCCTTCGCCATCGCGCGGGACAGGAGAAGGTGGGTTCTCGACCTCAACCAAATACATATGCTCATGATCTGGAATATTCTGGGCTTTGCGCTCGGCCATGGTCCTCTCGAGTCGCCGCTGGAAATACTCTGAGCGCGGCATGGTCGAAATGTGCACCATGATGTTGGGACCGCCACAGATGGCGCAGAAACAGTCGTACGACATGGCTCTAAGTGGAAATCTACTATATTTCTGAAGCATCCCTTTAGACGAGACTGATTAAAAACAACTCAAGCGGAATGCGGGAGTATAAAGCTATTTATACCTTTGGACTGGCCTTATAAAAACCCGGTCGAAATATCCGGCCTAATTTTCCAAGATTTCTACCGCTTTCTACCGAGGGACAGGGCAAAATAAAAGCACCGTCCAGCTATTTTACTACGGTACCTCAATAATGCCATTATTAGTTACCTAACTATAGTAGTTATATCTCTTTGTTAGGTACAAGCGAGAGCGCATAATACCTCGATATACTATATATTAAATTATCTAATAACTTATTATTTTACTTTCTTATACTGCCTCCTCGTATCCTTGGCCGTGGTTACATCGTGATATACCTGAGACGCTGGTATGGAACTGATTAATAGGTATACCCTGAGCCGAAGCACTGTCCTGCTCAACCTCGCGTGTGATGTGAATGATGTGACGCGTTGACTCGCCGTCGCCATTGCTTTCCTTGTCCTGGAAATGGTGGTCCTGGTCGCCGTCGTTTCTGTTATTGCCGGCGTTGGACAGCTTCATGTGGGTGCGCCGCCCGTTGCCACCGGTGCCGCCAATGGTTACCAGATTAACATCGCGGGACCGGCCAGGCGTTTTGTTGCTCGCGTTATATGAGGGAAGGATTCCACGAAGGAGACGACGCAGCATGGGCATGGAGCCGGCTATGATACCCAGGTCGCATTCGAGGACGGTGAGCAAGACGACGTATCCAATAGTGTCTGTAGAGCCAAGTGTCAAATGTCAGCTTTGTCTCTTCCCTTGACTCTTCCCTATTCCTAAGAGGTGACAGAACGTACAAAATCTCTCCGAAGGCGCGGTATACGCCCACGTGTAGGTGATGCGGATGGTGGTCGCAACAGACGCAGCCACACCAAGCGATAGGATGCCCATGGTCAAGAGCTTTACCTTCTTGGGCATCTGGAGATGACGGAGCAAAAAGATGGGCACTAGGGTGGTGCTGATATCGGTAAAGATGTTGGCGGCCGAGACGAAGTACGACACGTTGAGAATGACCGTCTGACCGGATGCGCAGTCTCCCGGCTTACCCCATGCAGCGGACACGGGTTTGCACTGGAATATGGCCACAGGCCAGGATATCTGCCAGACAGCCCAAGTCAACGCAAAGAGCGCCCACAGGATCCTCGTGTATATCTTCTTCAAGTTCTTGGCAAGCCGAAGCAGCGTCCAGATGATACTCGATTTGATCAGCGCGCCATCGAGCACGTACAAGAACTGCCAGATGATTGTCCACAGCCCCATCTTGTACTGCATGCCGACCGTGATAATTTCATCGTGGGACCCGATCCCGCTATACGCGAGGACAATGACGGCGGCGTTGTGTCCAATGTTAACGACCTAGGGAGAGGGGTCAGGTAGCCGTTCACATTTCACATTCGTCGAAACAGCTCTCCAAAACTTACATATCCCGCAAGCATTAACCAATCCTCAACGGCGAAGGCATGCAGTGACAGGCGGACGTAGAACCGGAGGACCACCACGATAGTGGATAAGATGGTGAAGGCGATGGTCACGGCCAACAGAGAGAGCGCGAGGCCCTGCGGTTGGATGGGCTCATACACGGTCGTTGTCAGATCTTTGGCCATGCTTACAGAAGGTACCACAATTCCGACTTGCGATGTATCCTGGATTTTCCCGTTGACATTTTAACATCCACTTCGAGGACTCAGAGAAATCTTCCAGCAAAGGGGGGTGGGCATTTTGTCTATATGAAATTCTTCCCACCAAAGGGGTAATGCATCGCGTAGGACCACCCAACATTCGTTCAAGAAGCCTCGTATCGGAGCCGAGGTAGTAATAGCATTGTAATAGCAAGACGAATACAGTAACTTCTACTCTGATCTCTATCTGCATTTTCTCGGGACAGTTCGGACTCGTTCATACCGAAAATTCTCCCAGCCGACTCGCCAATGACGTTTTTATCGGCAGTTAAGGTGAGCCCCGGACGCCTCCTTTTCATCCCTTACCGGGGTAGTGTCTTGACCAAGAGTTATCAACTTTGTGTATAGCTAATTCTGCGCCCCGTCGGCGGGAAAAATTGGCACTACTGTCGTACGACTCAGGGTTGCTGCCTCTGGCGGGAGCGTCCCGAACGAGCCGGGCGGGGCAAGCAAGGATTGCAATGTTACATTGTTACATTCCACCTGTAAATGTCTGCATGGCTTGGGCGGGTTGGTCACTTTCTCGTATCCGGACCGACTCCTGAATCCGCTCTTTGTGACTGATGAACCGTTACGTCAAGGATCGAGTGCTGGTCTCTCTCGCGATCAGCATTTGGGTAACACTTCCGGGGCTAGTGAGCTGCTGTTAGTCCCAACTAGAGCGTATCTGTCATCGAATAAACGAGAGACGCGGACAAGGAGAAAACAGTTTGGGGCTGGTTCTTAAATATCACCGACAATTGCCCAGCCACGATCTTGACCCCATCTACTTTGCAGACAAAAACAAGAAACACTGCCAAAGCAGCCACAGCCAAAAGAAAGAAAACATGTCGCGATCAGCAAGTGAGCAGCTTCCAGCCCTTCCCTCCGATCTGACGCCTGAGTGGTTCGGATCCAAGCTTGGCCACAAGGTCAAATCGGTCGAGAACACGCGAAATATCTGGGGCACGGCGAGTAAGCTGTTCTACACCATCACGTACGAGGATGAGAGCAGCGACGAGAGGCCCACACACGTCTGCGTCAAGGGCGTCTTCGACCCCAAGATGATAGAGGCCCAGCCTTGGACCGTCAGTCTGGCACAGCGCGAGGCCGCGTTTTTCACAAAGATTGCTCCCACCTTGGATCACATGGTTTTCCCCAAGGGCTGGTGGAGCGGCACGACCGAGACGCAGGGCATCGCCATCATGAACGACCTCAACAGCGAGGGTTGCACCTTTCCCGCCGAGGTCGCTTCCTACCCGGTCGAGAAGGTCATGAACGGCGTGGAGCAGCTTGCGGGTCTGCATGCGAAGTACTGGGGCCAGAGCCAGGAGGATCATCCTTGTAAGAACCCCCGTCTTCCCCTTTTTTTGTAAGAACCCCCGTCTTCCCCTTTTTTTTTTTTTTTTTTCTTCTTTTCTCTCTTTTTCTGCCCCGTTCGTATAATAGTGGATATCCAACACGACTGCAGGGATCTGGAATAACTACGACCCAGCCATGAAGTTCATGTGCACCCCTTGGGATGAGGTGGTGCGGACCCCCGGGCGACCCCAGCTGCCTGAATACCTCATGGACGGTACGCGATGCAACGAGGCCCTGGACCGCTACTACTCCGAGCGCAACCCTAGGTTCCGCACTTTGCTGCACGGCGACACCCACATTGGCAACATTTACTTTACAGCTGACGGTCGCATTGGCTTCCTGGATTGGTCTGCCTTCCACTTTGGGTCGTGCTTCCACGACGTCGTCTACCACATGACGGCCATGTTGAGTGTCGAGGACCGCCGTGCCCACGAGATGGAGATTCTGGACCACTACCTTGAGACGCTTCACCGGCTTGGCGGACCCAAGTTCGACCGTCACAACGACCCGGAGGTCATGATTGAGTACCGTCGGTCCTTCATGACCAACGTCATCTGGCTCATCTGCCCTGACGGCCTGCAGAGTAAGGAGCGCGTTGCTGCCTTGTGTGAGCGTACTGTTGCTACTTATGATGACCACAAGGTCATTGATGTTATTCTTAACCATTCCAAGCCGACTATTTGAGAATGGAGGGGAGAGTGTCTTCGGAATCGACATGGGGTCTCTATTAATAGAGTCGTAACAGAATCAGACCATTCGGATTATTAAGTTTACATGATCTAGTTTATTAATTATTCATAATGTTCACTGTGCCTACAGGTCATAACGACTGGTCGTAACTACAGGTTAAAAGTACAGGTCATAAGAATGACAAAAGTTAATTAGCCAATGTACACTAGCATTAACATGCACCCACCTTGGCATTCCTTATAATTTCGCGCGATACTAGTTATCCGCTGTGTTTTCGGGTCTCGTCTGTGATCCAATTAGCCAGCAATGGGGTAAGAGGAGCGCGGATTCCTGCGCCGTTTACAGTCGTAACATTGTTAAAACGCGTTTGGGCCTTCACAGGCCCACGAGACGACAGAGCGGAGCAGTCCTCGCTCTCCGCCTTTTCCGTTCATCTAGCCCCTCTGCTAAGCTGCACACTACGTCCGCGGATCTGGAAGCATTGCTGCTAGATCCTTCACGCGAGGTAAAACGGGGGTTTCGCACACACGAGCTTAATGGCTTAGGTAACAGGGGAAAGACATCGTCAACGAATTTTAAAAGCTACGTTCCTCCCAACATGTGTCTGCAAAACTCAAGACGTAGGATTCTTATATCTTCAACCGAGTCCAGCACTTCTTAAACCCTAATACGCCGAACTATTAGTCAACAGTCAACATGGTTGAGGTTTCTGAGGTATATGCTACTCCCCTAACAACTTCATATACTACTACCTAAGTTTAAAGGATGCTTGTCCTGACCAGGAAAATAGGAGTCCATCACTTCTATTCGGGAGACTCTCTCGCACTTTGTTAGCGGCGTCACCGGGGGCCGCACAATCGACTCTGATGCCCTCACATTGACCCCTATTGAGAAGCTTCGCGCTGCCGTCGTGTCGGAACTGGAGTCATCAACCCTCGGGGTCCACTTAGACCTAATCAACGCCAAGAATCAGTTCACCTTTGCTTGTTATGTAGCAGCCGACTTCACCTGTTCGCACCCGCTCGAGTACCAAGTTATAGTAGCGCAGCTCACAATCTTCTTTTTCCATGCTGAAGATATCCTTGAAGGGAAGCCCGAAGTGCTGCGTCAGCTGCAGCTCAACGTTGCTACAGGACAGCCAACCGGCGATGCAGTACTCGACTGGTATGCCCGTGAGCTGACTCCAAAACTGTGGAAGCACTTTGATCCGCTCGTCGCCAACATGATTGTAATCGCCTGCTATGACTTCGTCAATGGCATTGGGATCGAGTTGTTGACCAAGCATGCCGAGGTACATCGAGAGGCTCCCAATTTCCCCGATTGGCTGCGCTTCAAGACGGGGCTGTCGCCCATGTACGCCCTGCTGGCACTTGCACGCGTCTCGGACCCTCAGCTGCCCACAGGTGGATTCGAGAAGTTTGTCCAGACCATTCCCGACGTGATCGTCTTTACCAACATGGTCAACGACGTCATCTCCTTCTACAAGGAGCATCTGGCTGGAGAGAAGGGCAACTACATTGACATGCGCGCTCACAAGGATGGAGTCGACGTAGTTGTAGCGCTTCGCACTGTGGCTGACGAGGGCATTTGCGTCCGCGATCGTGTGCTGGCTGCACTTGCGGACGAACCTGAGTATCGTGACAACTTTGACGCATACGCCAAGGGCATCACCCACTTTCACACCTCGTCTCCGCGTTACCGCATGGTGGAGTTGTTTGGGACGCCTACGCAGTCTTCATGCACCATCAGCGAGTCACTCAGCTGTGGTGATTGTGGTATATAAAGAATAGCAGTGACATCACAGCGCGCCACGATAAAAATGCTGGTAGGCGAGCACCTAAAGATACATGACCCTTATTTGCAGAATGCGTGGTCTTCCTTGCTCATGGTGCCCAAGTTGTTAGTGTTGATTCACCTTGGTATATTAGAGTACCTACCCAAGTTTCCCCCCCAGCTTTGGCATCACAGGATGCATTCATTACTACTAGCATCGCCTACAATGACTCATCCATTTCTCAACGGAAAAAAGTGCAATTTAAAAACGAAAATTGTACCTAGAATTTAATGTAAATAGATTCTCTCTCAGCCTGTGAGATTTTCGTCATATCTTCGTAACGATTCGGTCCATGGCGCTCCTGGTAACACGATGCTACCCGTAAAGTCCCATCATGAGCACGCACGATTTCTAGAATGCGAGCGAATGTCTGGTTAGGATTAGAGTCGATTGTCCCGCGGCCGGCCATCTCGCGTGAATTAACTCTTTCCATTGTAACTAAGAAGAAGCGTAAGTGCACTAGAAGCCAGGAGCTTGAAGTAAGAATTAAAATTTCACACCTTGCTCCCGACTGGACGAATTCGATACTGGACAGTCTTTCATTGCTAAGACATCCTCCCGGGGAAACCAAACTTAGTTCGTTAGTTGATTTTACGAGCGAGTTATTTCTCTTCTTGTAGTTACTAATTACTGTAACCTGCCACAAGCGCTATTAGAGAGAGAGCGTTCATTAAGCTCATTAAAGCATCGCTAAAGAAGGACTATCTTTATATTAATTAACTATCCCCTGTCCATAGAGGTCAAGTACTTTATAAAATAAGCGGTAGTTCTAGTAAATAATTTAAAAATGCTGTTGCAGAAGTCCATCTCCTCGGTTTTCGCTTAAACAACAGACAATCATAATTTAAACAACAGACAATCATAACGCCCTCCTATTTACCGGTAATAATAACACGAAGCGCCAGGATTTTAGCGTGCGCATTTCCATCGCCGCGGTCGCTCCTGTCCTCATCGCAGTTCAGGAATATTTAAGTACTATATGCAATGTTACTTCAGAGTTCTTCCCTGATGCCTCGACCATCTCGTAAACGTCCGAATAGAGAAGCTATTCTTCGGCGTTCTTGCTGCTGGGAGACATGGCATAGCTTCCTGCCTGCTGAGCCGGCAGAGTAGGTTACCCGACTGAAGCCGATGCTACTAACAGGTATTGGGTACAGTTTAGCGACATTGTAGCCAGAGGACCCGAGGCAACGGCCTAGAAATTAGCGAGTTTGGAGGAAAGCCTTGCGGGGAGATTGTAACTGGATCGTGGAAGGACAGGCTTTAAAACCTCAGAGGGATTCCTCTATAGAATTCGGCCTTTATTAATTTTCTATGGCTAACTCCGTCCTATCTATTTTGACAGTTCGTGTGCCGGCATATCCGAGGCCCACATCCCTTTCGTATCCGTCGCGACTCATGCTAGTATGTCACTTTTCGCGTCAATGGCGTGCTCGCAAAAACGACCGACTTTCGATTCCAAAATTCCCTTCACTGTGGATATTCGCTTCCTAATAAGGAAGCTCGAAGGATTTATCGTGGATCCTAACCACCATGTTAGGTAACATTTTGGACCTTGAGCTGCTGCGTGCTTGAACTGCTCGCCGTGTATAAAAGATGCGAGGAGCCAATCTATGGATGCGAGTTTATGTTGCATAAGGGCAAGAGTGCAGTCAGTCTTTTATTTCTCTGCAGCCTACGTTGAGAGCATCATGGCAGAAATTGTCGAGAAACACGAGGAGATCGCGATCGCATCTCCAGATGCGAAAGAGAAGGCGGGGTCCATTTCGTCCGACTCTGGCCCGGTGAAAGCACCAGCCCCAGTCAAACTCAGTCCAATAGCTGATGCCGATGCGGCTCTCGACTTCCTGAACGAGACTGGGGCCCTAACGACGCCGTTGGACCCAGAACGGAACCGAAAACTGATTCGACGCATCGACGCGCACATCATGCCACTCATATGCATTGTGTACTTTCTGCAGTACATCGACAAAACCGCCATTTCATATGCCAGTGTAACCGGTATCATTCAGTCGACGGGGTTGAAAGGCAACGAATTCAACTGGGTAGCCTCCATCTTCTTCTTCGGCCAGTTGGCATTTGAATTCCCAACCATTCGCCTTATCCAGCTGTTTCCTCTTGCAAAGTACGTCTCTGTCAATGTCACCCTCTGGGGCGCAACGCTGGCGTGTATGGCTGCCTGTAAGAATTACCCTGGCCTTCTCGCTTGTCGATTCTTTCTCGGGGTGCTTGAGGCTGCGATTGTGCCTGCATGGGTCCTGTTCACCTCGCAGTGGTACACAAAGGAAGAGCAGGCCTTCCGTGTGGGCATCTGGTTCTCGGTCTGCGGCGCAGCCCAAATGTTTGGCGGATACTTCGCCTACGGCGTGGCAAAACATGTTGGAAGCGACCCGAACGCTGCGCTCCAAGGATGGCAGGTCATATTCCTTTTCCTCGGCCTCCTAACCGCGGGTGTCGGAATCTTGTTCTGGTTCATCATGCCGGACTCTCCAGCGGTGGCCGGCTTTTTGAGTAGAGAAGAGAAAGGTCTTCACTTGGAAAGAATTCGACATAATGAGCAGGGAATTGGCTCACAAGCCTTCAAATGGAACCACGTTCGCGAGGCGTTGGCAGACGTCACGACTTGGCTCTATGCCTTCTGGATCTTTGCCGCCAATATTCCAAACTCGATCGCGACAAGCTTCGGCAACATCTTGGTCAAGGGAATGGGCTACTCCAGCCACGAGTCCCTGTTGTTGGTCACACCTCTTGGAGCTTGGGAGATTGTTGCGCTCGTCGGATTGACATATGGTGCGATGAAGACTCGGCAACGACTGTACTTCTGCATTTTGGGCCATTTACCAGCCATTGTCGGAGCTATCCTGATGGCGACAACGGAAAAGGTGCCAGCTCTCATCGGTTACTATACCAGCGGAGGTATTCCAATAGGCTGGACAACAATCCTCGGTCTTCAGAGCTCAAACGTGGCTGGTTCGACGAAAAAGGTCACTGTGGCGTGTATTGGTACCATCGCCTACACCATCGGTAACATCATCTCTCCCCATACTTTCCAGGCCCGGGACGCTCCCAGATATCTTCCCGCGAAGATTTCCATTTGCATCATTTACTTCCTCATCACGGTTGACCTTCTGGTGATGCGTTGGGTGTTCGTTCGCCGAAATCAACAGAGAGACCAGGAGAGGGCAGAGCAAGGAGACAGTTACAAGGTCGAAGCGAACCACGAGTTTTTCGATCTCACCGATTTGGAGAATCGGGAGTTCCGATACGAGCTCTGAGGAATTTGAGTTCGTGGAGATGGCTGATATTGCCTTCGGAGACAAACTGATTCCAGAAATGATTGAATTGATGTCTTTGTCGATGATATCCCGAAATTCTAAAATATTACTTAATAGAAACGATTCGATCAGTGTTAAGGATCACTGGATCAGTAACTATACATATTGACATCTCACAGCTTGCATTGTGACAGCCATATTCCACCATGTCTTCGACACATAAATATGTGTATTTGCGTATATTCCCTTCGGTCGGCTACTAGTATGTTCTTGCTTTTCGTACTTTGCGCTGTCATCTTCTCAGTTGCCGTTTAATCGTTCTTCGTAATGTACTTTTCTTAAGCTGAAGGTCAAGACCAGGTAATATTACGGGATACGACAAAGACGTGACATCTAGGGGATTGGTGCACGTACCAACATTTTGAGATTTGGATTACATTTTGCGGACAGATATGCCGCCTTCCTCCCTTTCCCATTTCACATCAACATAATCTACGTCTGCAATTGCTTTGGGTACATGAATGACTGGTCGTGTTCTCGCTGCAACCCAGCGTCGCACAAGGCCCATCATTGCCTGGACTGTCATGAGTAACGCGTTGAATCGAAGGCAGCTGCGATTCAGGAGCTCTCTCATAGCCATGGCAATCCGTGCACAACACCGGAGATTTACAACTACAACCTACCATCAAAGGGACTTTACGGCGTGGACTGCCCATCATTCGATTCCATCAGGATTCGGATAACTAACCCCGAATTCCGAGATAGCGTCTAGGGCTTTGCTGTGGGTAAAGCTCCCTCTACTTTACCTACGAGTCATGACAAGACAAAGGCTGAATGTAGTGAATAATAATTAGATCTACTGCTGTACTGGAACAGACGAGGGTGCCTGGAATCGCATGCTACGTTGTATCCGTGACAAGATTAAGGGTAGCCTCAAATTATACCATCAGGAAGACTCGTTTCCGTATCATGACTTGCATGTTATTGATGAGAAGGCGCTTTAGGCAGGCAGCAGGAGAAGGTGATAAGCATAACCCATACCACGTCGTTCGCTAATATTTCTTCATGTGATTTATAGTACGTTCTACCGCGGTTCTCAATGGATAGACAGGAAGGTGTACACTAACCCCCCTTATTATTACATAGTGGGGCGACGTCTCACGAAGTCCGAGATCACTTCTAAAACTGGGTTCCTAAAAGTCTGGCATTGAGGCTCGCACCGGATTCAAAAGCTACTATTGACGATCTGGAGTGGACCCAGACAACCGATACTCCACGGTATGAATACTGCCTGTTCATGGACGACTTATGCCTTGAATCTCTAGGCCATCCCGGCCTAGCCTTCCTTGTCGTCAAGCTGCTTTGTCGACAGTGGGGGCCGCTGGACCTCGCAGAGAGACCGTATACGGTGTACCTATGGTGCGACTGAGCATGACGGGGAGGATGTAAGCTGGACGTATATGCGAGTCGCCTCGTATGTGCACTGATATGACTTATTGAGGATGGATGACAGAGAGGCCGTGTATATGAGGCCGCCATATATTGATGGTAGCGAGACCGAGGAGGAGCTACCTGGTGCTTGGAGGGGGATCGAGAGGCCATCGTGAATCTTCTTCCACGTCTATATTTTTTTACAGGATCCACAGGTCTTGCACAATATCATCTTGGCGTACCCAGCTAGCGAGGGGCTGAGCTCTGTGTGTAGGATGCTGCCAGATGGAATCAGAGTTAC
The DNA here is from genome assembly GCF_000732125.1 of Scedosporium apiospermum. Taxonomy (NCBI): domain Eukaryota; kingdom Fungi; phylum Ascomycota; class Sordariomycetes; order Microascales; family Microascaceae; genus Scedosporium; species Scedosporium apiospermum. Next base: position 29,199 of record NW_015971823.1, on the reverse strand, counting down.
AACATCCGATGATGCTCATGTCGACGCTGGGACAGCAATTCTTAGACGGTCGGTTGATCGACTTGTTCGGGGGGCTCGAGGCGCCGCTAATGCGCATTGTAAGCTTCTCCTTGATATTGGGATTATCTTCAGACGGGGTTTTGCACGTCCGTACCTGCAGGGGCCACTTGAGTCATATTGACTCGGAGGGGTTTTGTCCCACCGATCACACCAAGAACCGCCCGATCTCATCCCACGCAAAAAATTCCGGCCTGTGCGTTAGCCTAGAAGATAGGGGCTGGGATGCTTTTCGCCTCACGTTCTGAGCCTGCGACCTCAAACATCCCAAGAAGTGAAATTAATAACTTTCTGGAAGTGCACAACGGACAAGCGTGTCTGCTATGCACCTTTGTCTATATATTAGTATGATTTGAGTTTCTACCCCGCTACCCCTTTTCAATTCCCTTGTGTGCTCAAACATGTTTCCTATTGATCAACGAGAATACGATGTCTGTGAGTTCCAGCTCTGGCCATTGGCTACTCACCTGTTTCTTTACCTTGTAGGTGATATTTCGGTCAGGGCTGTACTGATCCATCTCACGAGAAACTTGGTTCTTAAGGACTTGTCAATCCCCTCCGGGAGCTAACTAAATACATTCCTCCCCTACTATATACGGACATCGAAAGTTCTCAAAGCGAGTATACTTGATCTTCTGTTTTTCTGTAGTTTTACGCGTTTCTGCCTGTGCTATACCCATGTGGACTTGTGAAAGTAGATCGAAGGCTATCCTTGAGAGCTCTTGCCGAAATTCCCATACCCCATGTATTCGTCGATCGGGCAATATCGCCCGAACTTGTCGATATCGGCCTACTCTAGCCAAACTGAGGCTCTTGTTTTGCTCCTTCAAGACCACCTAGATAACCAACACGATCTCTACAATAGAACTCGACGGCGATTTTGTTCCCAAGTGCCGCCTGTCCGTTGTCTAATCCACCGGCTTTAATAACGACGGTTCCTGGCATAATGTCCAGTTTCGTATACAGGCTGGAGCCGCATGTGGAGCAGAAGAAATGTCGATTGTTCTTCCCGGACGCCCCAGTCACATCATAATGGCTTGGCTTCCCTGTCATCCGACGTTAGAACGCAAGGCTCTTACCACTACATCTTTGAGAGAATAGGAAATCGAAGGTCCAGAAATTCTTACCGTCAACAACCTCAAATGAGTCTTCCGGAACAACTGCGTTCGATGTGAATGCAGAGCCGGTCCACTAAGGAAAGTCAGTACTTATGCCAAAACTCGTTCGTCGTCTAAAAAGAACAAACCTTCTGGCAATCTGTACAGTGACAGAGTGCTGTAACAACCGGCTCTCCTGAATTCGAAGGAGTTAGCCATCACTCACTGACCGGACTAATCCTTGGGGAAGTAGGGATCAAGCATCAAATGAATGTTTTTCTTGGCGGCAGGCGAAACATTATCACATCCCTGTCGATCATAGCCGGACTTACTACTGCTCTTGTACTTGATCCCCCCGCACATACAACTCCCAGAGAGGGTCATTGTAGTAAGGCGTAAGTGTAGAAAATAGAAGTGATACGAAATAGAGGAGAGAATTGCCTGGGATCCTAGCAAGTCTTAGGAAGTGGTAGGGATTCGTACAAGTTTAGAAAACCAGACGGGAGGGGTGTAAGAGGGGTTCAAGATATATCCCGAGGACTCTGGAGTCAAGGAAAGGGCGGGTCAGATGATAGGCGATCAGTAATCGGGTAAATGGAGAATATGTTATCTTCACTATGTTTATTAGTGCAACACTTGAACTGCCTCTTAAAGTCGTTCTACGTATCCTCTTACCTAATCGCTAACCCTCTAAATGGTCGGTCAAGACGAGCTAGGTTATATCAGGTATCATCTGCACTACACTAATAATCTAAGTATGAAGTGCGGGGTGATAGACCACGGGGAATTCGACCGAATCAAGTTGAACGTTCTTGCCTGCCAGCCTGTGTTTCCAGAGCTTAAGCGAACAGAGGGTACGACGTACAATCTCTGTTATGTTGAAGGTGGAAGGGCGGAATGACTGCTCCGGTGGGGTTAAAGCGACCGACGATACCCGAATTGTACATCTCGTTTTTGGAAGTGTCATTGAAACACCTCTTCCTGTCTTATAATCGTGTCAAACGCAAGGCACGTCCCCTCCAGATGTCTGGCGAGGAACCATTGGCGGACGGGCTTGATGCTCACAGCTGGGCGTTAAATGTTTATTAGTTATATAGCGTTCAACGGAATCTTAGCTGTTCTCACCTGGGGATTAAGTTCGACGACGTTTGAGCGACTTTTGGTTCGATGTTATGAAATCTGATCTCGGGGTTCTTTGCTTCCTCTAATGTACTTAACAATGCCTTGAAAGCCCACTCCGCCACCAGCTCCAATGCAGGACCAATGTCCAACACCTTTAAGTCGAGAACCCCGTGTCTTCTTTCCACTGGTGGGGAAATCCCAGCCATATGTAAGTTTCGAGACCATGGTTAGCAGATGTCGATTTTTTTTTTCGGGTTTAAATACCAATCTCGACCATTTTCGACACAACTTTGTACCCGTTAATAATGTCCATCGCAGGGAACAGAGGCGCCGTCTTGTCCTCTGCTCCAGCCACCAATAAGACGGGGCGATATGTGGAAGGGTAGTTTGGAACCTCGGCGGTGGTTATTGCACAGCAGAGTCCAAGATACCTATTGGATTCCTGGGAGAGGAGGGGCTCTCAGATAACTGTCGTTGTCTTTAACTCTGTAGTACCCGCGGGGATTACATCTGCTTCCATCGTACTCAAGGCGAGTCGATGAGTTCTGATAGGCATATCTACGCCGCTAGCTCTGGCGATTATATACTTACTGGCGGCTACTACGTGAATCAGCTTTGTGAAAACATCAATTAGTGCTTGACTAGGCCGAATGGCGCCAAGCAGGATAGCCCCGGCAGGCTTCTGTCTTGGTCGCTATTTCGCCAACCACACGGTACCCCATCGAATGGTCAACGGCCACGGCCCAGTTCCATTTTACTCCAAGGGCATCGAGTGATTGGCGGCATCATTTTTAACACCGCTTATAGAGCATTCATACCCTCAGTACTTAGATCGATAACGTCCTACCCAGCGTTAAATGTCAGTCAGATATTTTTCGAAGGCCTTGGATTTCTAGCCTAGCCACGTCTCACCATAACTGTCAAAACATATACAAGAGAAAGAGGAACTCAATTGAATTAGTGTTGGGGATGCAATGGCGTAGAAAAAGTTAGACTTTCCCAAACCAAAGATAAGTAAGAGAGTAGGTGGTGAGCCAGCGTCACTCCTGTCGCCATGGCCAGCTGTTTTCTGCGACGTAGAGAATAGACATTATATTGTCACTACTCAATTCAAGCTAAGCCATATTAATAATTCCAAGAACATTCCTTTCTGAGGGACTATCGGATTCGACAGTCGTCATGCGTAATTCAATTAAGGTCACTATACCTGCGTATCTGTAGTTAGTTTCAGGACTAGATTAATGAGTCGCACTCAAGTCGCACTCAACTTCTACTACCACTTTCAATGATTGATAATAGCCAGTCCGGAGATATGCCGGAGAAGCATATCAAAAAGTAACCTAAAATTCGATGCAAGAAAGGTGGGACATAACGTGTTGTGGCGGCTTTCGGGTATCGGACACCACATCCGATCCGACCTCGCAGATCCGACCCTTGCATATCCGACCCCCTCGACCGGAACTGGTCCTGTACCACATTCCGACAGACATACGACACTAAGATGATACATGAACAACCTAGTAATAGGCAATCGTGACAAACTAGCTGGGGTTTTTTTCTTGTTTGTCGTATACTGGAGAAGACTCGGCTTTCGTTCTTCCAGTGTATTTCGGGTGTTTGTCGGATGCACGCGGAGTGCCACTTTGTCGAACTGGCTGATTACCTCATTGCAAGAATAAATTTATAGTTGGTTAATTGATCGTCTTCGTCCACGATATATGTTTCGATATCGTTGCGAGTTGAATTAGGATGACAGCGTGAAGCACCATTACTTTCTAGCGATATCTCTGCAAGGCCCTCCCTTTCGTATTCTTCCAAGCTTGCTCAAATGTCGAACACTACCTACTCGTCTTTGGACGAGACAAGACGCATCTTAGACTTTGTTCTCTCTCACGTCTCTCTACCCCTCGACGCCGAGCACATCCGCAAAAATGTCACCTTCACCGCGGCCCGCAATTACCCTTACTTCCCAATTCCCTTCAAAGAAATGGAAGTTACGGCGGCCCTGAAGGCCATCGAGGGCAGCCTTGGTGCAGCGCTTGCAGACCTAAGAAAGCCATCTGAAGAGACACGACACGTGACTGTGAACCTGGAGAAAACAACAGCCTTCCTCTTCCAGGCCTACTTGGCCACGGTCGGCGGACTCGGAAAGCTTGATCCTCAAGTCAAGACTCTATTGAAAGGTATTTATTTCGGTCACTAAGTGACAATTGATCCTCTTCGGACGGAAGGCATCGGAAGTGGGCATCTTACATGATTCATAGACACCGATCTCCTGCAAGCCCAATCAAACCCATATCGACGCATGTCGGCAAACTTATACGAGACGAAGCGCCCAGGGGAGTATTACCATATTCACGGATCGCTTGAGGCCTCGACAACGTTGCAGATGCTTGGACTCGAACCATTTAGGCCGGATCTAGTGGACCACAATGCCATTGTCGACACGATTGAGTCCAAGGTGAAGCTACATACAATCGAAGAGCTTGAAGAATTGAACCTCCAAAACCGCCAGGCTGGTATTCCGGCTTTAAAACATGAGGAATTTCTCCGCACCCAACATGTACTTTCAATCTAACTAGGCCCCCTTTCTCTTCCCTTCCATTTCCAGACAATCCGAGCTAACCTGCGACTAAGGGTAAAACAAATATAAATCTTCCGCCTTGGAGTGTTGATAATATCGAAGCTACAACGCCCCCCTTTGCGATGCCTAAGTTGGGCGACAACCGCCGCCCACTAGCGGGCATTAAAGTTTTGGAGCTTTGCCGAATTATCGCTGGCCCCGTCATGGGAAGAATTCTTGCCGAGTATGGCGCCGATGTTCTGAAGATTACAAGCCCCAACCTGAGCGACGTGCCATTTTTCCAGGTCGATGGAAACATGGGAAAGCATGCTGCGGAGCTGGACCTGAAATCGCCTGCTGGGAGAGAAATCTTTGAGGCATTAATTGAGGACGCCGATGTTATACTTGACGGGTATCGTCCTGGCGCTCTTGCGAAACTGGGGTACAGCCCGGAATCCTTCGCCGAAAGGGCTCAAAAACGTGGAAAGGGGTTTGTCTACGTAAATGAGAATTGCTTTGGTTATGAGGGCGAGTGGGCTCAGAGACCCGGATGGCAACAGATCGCCGACTGTGTATGTTTTCTTTTTTATTCCATCCTGCCTTATTCTTCCCCTTCTTTTCTATGTTTTAGTTTCTCCTTGGTACGAAGGCCAGAGTACTGATGATAAGCTTTTGTGTAGGTCACTGGTGTCGCTTGGGAACAGGGCCGATTCATGGGGCTAAACGAGCCGGTCGTACCTCCATTCCCAATCTCAGACTATGGCACGGGTTGCATGGGTGCGATTGCCGCGTTAACTGGTCTATATCATCGAGCAACCCGCGGCGGGTCCTGGCATGGAAAGGCTTCCCTCATGCATTATGATCTCCTTCTTTTCAAGGTTGGTCAGTATCCCGAGGCGGTGCAGTCCACGCTGCGGGAAACCGCGGGGAAGGAGCTCCTGCTCCTCCGGCATAGCCACAGTGTCGACCAAATTTCCGGGACGGCTCTGCGACAAATGAGAAAAATCTTCCCGGATCTCTTCAACATGCACAAGGTTGGTGAGGAATGGTATTCGGATGCCTACAAGGCGAACGTTGCAGTTGTTAGTCCTGTCGTTCAGATCGATGGCGTCAAGCTTGGTTTCTCCAGGGCCAGCCGGCCCAACGGGACAGACAAGCCGACATGGGATTTTAGTTATGATAAAGATTCGCTGAAGAATGGTGTGACGAACGGAGCTTAGACGTATTCAAGAATAGACGAGTAGAAGAAAGCGAGCCGAGATATAGATCTTGCGTTTTAACCAATGACCACTTGCACATTAGCCCAAGCCTTCGTTTTCCTTCGTTTCTTTGTCTGGGTATACTGGTCTTTGCGCATCTCTAAAATCTTGTTCCGCGGCAACTTGCTCGGCTACTAAGTAGTTGATAGGGTATCTTAAAATTAACAACTCCGCATCGCATCTTTTAACTTGCACATATTACGGAAAAAAGCCACACTCCGCAAGGTGATTATGAATTGGTTTAATGGATGTAGTAGGACTCGCACCACCGCGGTTGTGTTCATAACTACATTCAAATTCAACCTCACTTCACAAGATGGCACCATCTTATTCATCGAAAGTACGTCTAACATGAAATATAGCAGTCTTGACTTCCAATGAGCTCCGTGGTCTTACGGCATATGAGATTGTCACACCAATTTAACATCGTGGATATAGAAAATACTGATCATTCCATTCATACTCAAGACACGTGCAACGCACTATGGAGCCTACTTGTCGAGAGGAGCCAACCCAATATTGTACTCCAGCTCAAGCGCAGCCTGGGGATCTCCCTTCCTTGGGACGAACTCCACTCTCAGATTGTTCTTGACTGCAAACACGGAGTCATCGTCGAGATACTTGGAGTCCTTGTCGAAGATTTGGGTGGTGACCGGCTTGTAGCCCTCCGCTTGGACCTATTATTCGAAGTCAGAGAGGGCCGGATGATGTGAGATTGGAAAAGGATATCAGGATCAAACTTACAACAAGATGGATGTGGGCGGGCCTCCAGTTATGGCGATCCAGCATCTCAAGAAGCTGTCCAGAGGGGCCGTCGTTCGGAATCTGGTCTGTTGTTAGTCTGAGAGCGTAGGAAAACCCGGTGTCTAGGACTTACAGGGTAAGGAGTAGGTCGAATGCAATAGAAAGAATATTTTCCTTCCGCATCGGTAATGAACTTTCCACGGAGGTTGAGGTCTTGCTGGTTAGGATCCTGCTGCTCATAAAGGCCTGCACATCATTGTAAGTAAGTTGAGGGAATGCTCGTTTTTTCTTCGTGCTTGTGGACATACCATTTGTCGACGCCTGCCACGCCTCGACGCTCGCGTTCGCAAGAGGCTTCCCATCCGCACTCAGAACACGTCCAAACATAAAGACCGGCTCAGCATCAGCCGGGGTATCAAATGAGATGGTGGTTCCGTTTGGCCTAATAGGGTGGTCATGTCGGTAGAACGGACCCAAGATGGCCGACGACGTCACCGATTGGCCGCTGTTTACTGCGGTGGTATAGGTGATGTCATCCACAAGACTGGCCCATATCTGTTAACATTTACTGCGGCATGTAGGCTTACGTTTGAGTCTGGGCAAGCAGCAGGCACACTCACGATTCCAATCCGATAACGTCGCAAAGGAGCTGGCCCTCATTCCTCTTCTCGTCGCTCATTTGGCCACAACGGTTGATCATCTGGACGGCCATCATCCACTCATCCGCAGTGAGGTTGATCTCACGGGCGAAATCGTGGATGTGCTGAATGAAGCAGGACATGACCTCTCGCAATCGTGGGTTTGTCTTTGGGCCGGTAGCGTCGATGACCATCTGAGTGAACTCCTGGCCAAGGCTGATGGTGCTTTGGCCATTGGTAGTCTGTTGTGAAGCCATCTTGAGAAGTTGAGAATGAAGCTGCGGGAAGAGTTGAAGCTGTTTGGAAGTGAAAGGGTTTGTCTGCTGTAGGACAATGAATGGTGAATGATGTTGTGGTTTTACTGAATGCTCGAGGACACGACTTCGTCTCGTCTTAATACACACTTTGATGTGGAGTTCCCCGTAACTGCGTCGACTGATTATCGCCCGGAATCGTTCGATAGATGCAAATCTCCTGGATTTGGGTGGTTAGAAACTATCTTCAAGAGGCAAATCCGGGGTTGTCTTATTCAAGTCGGGTCGGAAATTGTTTGTCGGATCCGCCCCGGCGGTTTCGGATGTGTGGCTTCGCGATCGGAAGCTGAGGTAGCGTTGCACATCTCTAGAACCGCGAATGCCCGAGAATAGGTTCCCGACAACCCCGCGCACTGAATTCTTGACCAGTGGGCTCAAACTTAGATAGCATGACCACCATGCAGTGGGACCAGGGTTCCGATGTAGCAGCACGGAACCCCACACCCGAAAGGACTATACCTACTTGCAGTGTGCGGCGTCATCATCGGCATCCATCAACCCCACAGAGTTTGACTTAGCGAGCCCATGATCCACTATTTTGCGGGGAAATGCACGTTAGTCCAACGAATATTGACTAAGATGTTACAAACCAGGCTCGCCGATGGCCTTTTTGTTCCCTTGCCCCGGATGTGGGATGTGGGATGTGGGACGCAAAGAAGCAGCATGGAGGTGGAGGGCAGTTGCGCGGTCTTCCCAAAACCCCCTTCCCCTTTTTGCCCCGGATTTCCCCGGATTCCCCAGATCTGAAAAGAGATGAGAAATGGGCACTGTAGTCCCTGAAGACGTCAGTCATTGCTCCTTAACCTGCTTAACCTATTGAACATTGTTAGAATGTATGGCGGATTTTCCGTGACACTTGATAATAGAATGTATGCTAGTCCTTCACTCACAAGGACGCCTAGTCGTGACAGTAAATGCCAATAACGCTGCTTAAGAGGAGAGGTGTCTAAAAGCGTTACGAGATGAGACATCATCTGATTCTGGATGCTGCGTAGAAGCCTACATCTACATTGCTTCTGCGACCTAATTTGGTATAATCAAACGTGAAACGTAGTCGAAGCACGGCGATGGCTAATTGGGGATGGAGGTCCTCTCGTCGTGGTCTTGCTGGCCTTTTGAAGTGATCTCAAGCGTTTGCATAATTAAGCGATGAGAGAAAAGCCCATTCGTTCACGGTGAGGCATTAAAATATTGGGCGAAGGCAGAATAATAAAACTTAAAACTCAAATTTCAATTCCAATCAATGTGTTCCTCCGTACTATGACTGCTAGCATTACAGGGCCCATTCCGTCATCCGATGAAATTAATTTTGAGGAATCATAAAGTCTGAGAAGAACTTGTCGACCGTCTCGTAATCCTCCAGAGGACCAACATAAGACACGTATTGGTCAGGGCGCAGAACAATGGCGCATCCCACCTTAGGATCGATGCCAAATGTCTCATAAATCTGGCCGTGACCCTCGTGATACGACTCGCCATCAACGAAAATCGTGTTGTAGTCCCAGCCGTCAAGTTCGTCATAAGGCCGTAGTACTTCAGGGAAATCAAGGACCGATACGTCGGTTCGCTTGGCAGCATGTACAGTAAGGACCTCGAACACGGAATCGTACCTGGCGCCCGATGGTGTGAAGCGCTTGAGGAAGGAATTGGATCCCGACAGAGACTTGCACAACGTCTCCATCTTTTGCTTTTGCTCCGAAATGCTGACGTCGCCAACAAACAGGAGGATCCTCCAGGTGCCGTTGCTAGGCAGGCGCTCTTGGAGATGCCAGGGGCGAGCATCGGACTGGTTCAGGATCTTTGTGCTTGGTATCCTCATACCGACCTTGACGTTCGAGGCTAGGGATTGAGTGCTAGTGACGGCGGGTGTGGTCTTAGATCCCTCAAGGCTGGCAGGGGCACTAACACCGTTGGCGCCGTTGGTAGCCTCAGGAGACTTGGCAACGATTTTGCTCGCCTCGTAGTCGACAGCTACCGAGACCTTGTCAGAATAGGGTGCTTGCGGTTTCAGCCGCTTTTGGGGAAAAACTTACCAGTACCGCTGGCGAATAGGTTGCCCTTTTCAAAGGCGTCCTTGAACTCCTCGAGGCTGATGCCCTCCTCATCCATAACATCCTTCGCAGGCCTTCCAGAGAAAAGCCGTGAGAACTTGTGGTCAAATTGAATGAGTGCATGTGCGATACCGCTCCTTTCCCGCTCATAAGACTTGAGGATCGAGCGGTTGGAGAGACCCTTAATGACACTGGAAACCTTCCATCCAAGGTTGTAGGCTAGGTTCATATTAAGTTAGTGAACATTCCACGCATCGGTAGAATGGTTTACGACTTACCGTCCTGCATACTGATGTTCATTCCCTGACCAGCTTTGGGGCTATTTCGAATGTCAGTATCGATGAACGGCGACTAAAACAGAGAGAGATAGAGAGAGAGAGGGAGAACTGGGGAGTTTCAAGTCTCACCTGTGAGTGTGAACAGCATCACCCGCCAGGAAGATACGCTCCTTAGCCGAGAAGTTGGTGCCGACTCTTTGGCCAATTTGATAAGCCGTCCACCAGTCCAGCTTTCGGTAAGATAGCTTATATGGAGCAAGAATCTTCTGAGCGGATGCTAGAATCGTTTCAGGGGTGATCTTAGAGCGGTCGGCCCTCGAGCCGCCATCGCCAATCTTCTCCGTGGTCGTCATTTGAATGTAGAGTCGGACTAGTTTGTTTTCGCGGGGAATCACCATGACACTGCCGGAGTTGGCGGAGTGGATGGCGCATCTGCTGCGAATGTCGGGGAAGTCGGTGATTGGAACAATATCGAGGACACCCCAGATGTAGTCTGTGCTGTCGCCAACGAGGGAGAATCCAAGCTCCTTCCTGACCCAAGAGTGGGCGCCATCAGCACCTAGCACATATTTTGCCTTGACTACTTCCTCGGTGTTGGCCTTTGCATTCAGCTCTGAAGTCCTGAGAAGCTCGGCCGTGTCGTCTGCAGCCAGGTTGCTGCGGAAAAGACCATCCTGAACGCACGAACCGTTGGCGGCGGTCGAGGCTTGCTTCGGAGTCGCCTCCTCCTCACTGAGATGTCGCAGGTTCACGGTAATGGGATAGGCATCAGAGTCCTCGGCCAAGGACTCGTCAAACTCGAGCTTGGTGGGTAGCACACCGCGCTCGACTCGGATGGGGCTCTTAGATTCGATATAATCCAAGAAGAACCGCTCAATACGGCCTTGGTGAAGGACGACTTGCTGGAAGCGACTGACCCCAGGAATGGTGTCAGGGATGCGACCGCTTCGCCGAATAGCGCCCGTCTCGTCTGGGTTCCAGAAGCAGATCTCGAGCATATGGTTGGCTTCCTTCCATGCTCGTTCCGCGATGCCAAAAGAGTCAAGGATCTCAAGCGTACGGCATTGGAGACCATCAGCTTGGCCGTTGAAGATCTAAAATAACATTATTAATATATAAGTAGGAATCGGTCTCGATGCGGTAAAGCACGAACCTTTGTGCCTCTCTTATCGACGATTCGAGTTTTGATTCCGCACGTGGCCATCCACGCGGCCATCATCAATCCGGCCGGGCCGGCTCCGACGATGAGAACATCCACGTGATCTGTCTTTGATGGGACGGTCATGATTGCGTTGAAGTGTTGATGATTAAGCTTCAGTACAATGCTAATAATTGAAAAATGAAAGATTGCTGATGCTGGATAACTTTGTTGAATTTGAAAGGCAAACTGCGGGTTCTTAAAGACGTAGTCATCAAGGCTGTTGGATCGTTTAAATCTTACCTAAGGGAACCGGCGAGGGCGTTTGAACCGAAATCAACTGCAGACAGCTCGGAGTGGTGCTCTCGGAAGTTGGGCAGTGGAAGATATTAGCATATCTGAACCCGATAATTCTAACCAGCCGAACCCGAAGATGTAAAGCGTGGTAAAGAAAAGGACACAGGTAGCTCAACTAAAGAACTCACAATTGCAGGAGTCCGGGGCCCCAACAACTAGTGTCGCGCTAGCTCGCTAGTGCTCGGTTCGGAACTTCTTCCACCCCGATATATCGGAACTATTCCATCAGCCATCAACCCCGATACAGCATCGTACCATATCCTCTTTCCACTAATGCGTGAAAGACCAACCCAACGTCTCCTTAAGGAGCTAGCGATGGAAGTATCCTTACTTCAATATATTGAATTACAGCGGAACCCGAGTGGGCGGTACAGCTTTTGGATTCTGTCTTTCCCCACATTGAACTTTCGGTTCCATGGGCCCTTGTTTAGATTTCCTTGGGAGCCAAGGACTGACGTAGCGCTGTCACTTGCAGGGGATGCCGCGTGGAATCGACGAGCGCAATATCAAAGAAGTCTCACTATTCAGCTGTCGACCGACACGATTCAATCCCATAACGTAGAGAGCGTGGTTCGGCTTGTACATTCAGATTCTAGAGAATGAAGCCCCTCGTGGACGAGCAACAGGCCCTCCCTCCCCACCATTCCGACACATGCTTCTCATCCAATCGACCAGACGTGGTGGCGATCGGCGCCAAGGCGTGACGGCCATCTAAAGGAATGACCGAGCAATGCCCAGTCTGGCCAAAGGCATATACGACCGTCTCAAATACAACCCTTCCTGCGCCAAGGTCAGCATGAGGCATAATTATCAGTAATTGCAAGCTAGGAATTGGTTCGCGTTGGACTCTCTTCCCCTTGATACCTTGAAGCCGCTGTTCCTTACCGAGAAAGGTTACGCCACATGACAGTTGCGGGGAAGTCGACGCAACATGCAGAATCCTGCATCGGATACCGGGTAGGACGGCTCTCGGTAATGCTACCCCAGCTCGCCCTACTCCCGAAATGCATATCCGATAAGGGAGCCAAAAACGGAAGTGAGGGGCACAAGAGGGGCATTTACCCACCTCCCCTCCTGTGAACCCATCCAATCTGGCAACGTGGCGCTCCAAAGGGGCATCTCGTGCGGGGTCTGCCATGAGTCTCCTTTCAGTTCCCCTCACTTGACAAAGATACATGAGAGTACTACCTCTCTTGTAACTAATGTGAGACCATCAAGCAAACCTACCCACGACAAGGCAAAGCTCCACATGTCTGGGCCAACTTAGAAGAAACCTCCCGACAGCGAACATGGATTCCGAATCAATTGATTACACTACTGAAGTGACCTCCTGGCCTGTTTTGATAGTCATTTAGACAATGCTGTATAAATCATGAGTTCCCGACTCCCGTCACCAAAGGGGAACATTTTAAAAACTACATGTGTTTCCAAGATGATACAGTCGACCACACACCGAGTCCAGTATTGGAATTTCAATGCCGATAAGCACCTGCTAAGTTGACGTTCATGGCGAAATTCACTGATGAGCAAAGAGATAGGGCTTTAACTACCATGACCGATCAGCGTTCATCCCCGATACTAGGATGCGACATTCGACAGTATAGTAGCTTTCAAATATCCTTCCTCCGCCCGATTCGATCGTTCAACCCAGAAGGGTATGCTGGTGTATTGTTTGGGCCCTGATACTAGTGAAAATCTAGCTTGGGTTTTGTGTTGGCCTCGTCTGATGCCACTAACCGAGTTTAGTTTATGAAGAGCAGAGCGCCAACTCGGTCTTGAAAAGAAATAGGGTTTTTCCAAAGCTTCTTAGAATGGACGGAAATTTTCTGGAGGCCGCATCATGAGGGGAATATCTGGGGAAGACTTCAAGTTTGGGGAAATCTTCGAGTGCCCAGGTACATCAAGGCGCTAGTAAAGAACGTATCCCGAAGTCACATAACTGGTTGATGCTCGTTTAAATGAGTTTTCCTGGCCTGCGTCACCTCGGCATCTCGGGAATGCCAGGGTCCTCCCCCACCCACCTGAATGTGGGGTGGCGATGGGAAAGGGAAGAAAAAAAAAATAAAACAAAATAAAAAATACCAAACAATAACCTGCAAAGAGGCACAAGCATAAAATATCTTCTTTTTAAAACTCCTCTAAGAGCAAGGGAGGATCTCGAACTGTGGACAGATCATATCAAACCCCTTCTGTATTTTGGTAGAAACCTTTCTCTTGAGAGGTAGATTGCGTGGCTGTCAAAATGGCCCCCTTTTCATATTTTTCATATTTTTCATGCTTTTCATACTTTCCGTACGTGATTCTGCTTCACACATCACCGCCACCATTTTCCTTAATGAGGGTACCCCACTCTTCAAGGAGAAGCAGGATTAATCATTGTTGTAACTCCAGCTGGATGTAGTTAGTCGCGTTAGGGATCTCAGGATTACCGGCGAACTAAAATCTGGTGGGAATGATTGGTGTCAGTGTGTGGAGAATGTCGCGAGGGACCAACCTCCGCATTTTGATTTTCTTTTGCCCCCACAAATTCCCAAGCGATAATGCAACTGCATGATTGTCTGATTGTCACTTTCCTCAAGTTTATCCACTTCATACCATTACATTCCACACATACGGAAAAAACTAAATAAATTATGCCAACACGAAGAGTTAGGAGCGCCGACCGTCGTCGTTGTGCTAAAGCCTGTCGAACGTGCAAGCGTCGAAAGGAACGGTGCGATGGCCGGCAACCTTGCGGACGCTGCGTCACCCGTGGGGTCGACGCCGAGTGTAGCTTTTCGACCTCTCCGCGCGCCATCAATTCTCCAACAGCGAGCCTCGCAACTACTTCGAACGACCGCGACGACTCTGGTCAGGACACCAGCCTTCTCTATCCCCCGCCACCAAGCGACTTATCTCTTGATGGACCCGGCAGCGCCGGTGCTGGCTTGGACGTCCACAGGTCGTCGTCGTCACACTCCGCTCACAGCTGCCATACAGCTCCTGTTCCGCAGTTGTCGCGGCTAATTCAAGACGGTCGCGGCAAGTTCATGTTCATCGGCGACGCCGCCAACCTGACCTTCCTTCAGACCATCCGCCGCTTGGTCAGCGATTCGATAGGACCATGCCCCTTCACAGAGGACCCTCTACGAAGCCGTCTGGTAGAGGCAACGCCAGAAGGACGGTCAAACTGGGTTGTTGACATAGTCCAGCAGCCCCCGGCGAGACCCGACTTGGACGAATCCAATTACTTGCTCGCATGGTTCATGCGCGCGACGAGTTGCGTGCTCAACCTCTTTGATGAACAAGAGCTACGCGCAAATCTCTCGCAATGGCATGGCAACGTTTATGACGGGCCTACGCAACAATCCATGGGCACAATACTCTTCCTCATCTTCGCGATAGGCGCGCAGGTATGCCCGGAGGATAGAGACGATCAAGCCGAACGATACTTCAACTACGGGCGATTCTTGACGGCATCGGCCCTCATGGAAGACCCAAGCATGTCCACGGTGCAGGCCAATTTGCTGATTACAATGTATCTCCTAGCCGCTTCTCGCCGGAATGCGGCCTTCATGTACCTCGGCATCGCGGCGCGAGCTGCCTACTCTCTCGGCGTTCACAGAAATGATATCAACGCTCTCTTTGATGCATCCGAGTATGCAGCGAGGGAACGACTATGGAAATCTCTGCGAGTGCTTGACCTCTTCACAAGCACATCACTTGGCCGGTTACCATCGACATCCGAGACGAGAGATACCAAGTCCGATGGCGATTACTCGGCGTCAAACGATTTATGTGCTATCCTTGAGGAAATTCTAACCAAAGTCTACTCGAAGCGCATGGTATCCACCGAGGTGCTGGAGCGGATCAGCGAACGCCATCGGCAATGGGCCATTAGGTTTCCCCAAGGACTTGCTGCTGATAGTGTCCAGCCAGGGGAGTTCCTCGACGCCAATGGAAGGAAGAGAACACCGAACATTGGCCTCTACCACCTCAAGCAAATCTACTACTGGACGATCATGCTACTTTCCCGGCCATTTTTGATTGAGACCGTTTCCAAGCACATATGCCAGGGAGCGATGCAAGATGATGATCTCGAGGATCGTGGGCGTAATGCCTCCTCACCAGACCCAATCGTGTCTTACGCATGCGTCGATTCCGCCATACGCACTGTGGACCTGTTGCGCGGACTGTTATCGGCCGAAGACATACCCAAACGGCTGCCTTTCGTCGTCAACTCATTATTTGTGGCGGCCCTTGTTCTTGGGCTAGCTCAATTTTGCGATCTGGACCATCTGTTTCCACTTGAGAAGACCCTTGCCGATGCACACAAGATACTGTCCATTTTCTCTCACAATGATGCAGTAGCTAGGAGGAATTTAGCTATTGTAGAGAACCTCCAGGCTGCCTGCAACGCATATCTCGATAAGAGAACCCGATTCAAGATGGAGAGGCAGAGACTGCTTATTGGCGGCCTCTTCGGGACCGTCCACACAAGACCCGATGCCCAAGCCCAAATCACTGGAGGAGCAGCCAACCAAGCCGAACAACGGCGCTCCGTGGCACCTAAGCCAGGTTTTGCCATTACGCCCCCGGCCTACCCATACGACGTCGATAGCATGGCCCGCAGTAATTCAATAACGCCTCTCGGTGCCGAAGCCCAGTCACTCACCGAATTTGGAGATGATAGCATGCAAATGCTTCCCGATCTCGCCACGACAATGGACGTCATCTTGCCGATGTCCCCTAGAACTCTCTTGTTCGACTCATTTGATAAGAGCATTCCTTTATACTCCACGATGGACGCTAGCCTGTTACAGGTTACCAATGATCTGATCAGCTAGGCCGCTCAGCACGTGAGAATGCTCTTTCCATTCTTCTATTCTAGATACTATATCTTTTCTGGCTAGATATAATGAGATCCAAGTGGGACCGTCTTCGTCTGAGCGGATGCTCCGCTTTACCCTAGAACGAGAATAGGCGAACCTTGCTGATAGAACTAGGGCAGACTTGTGGGGGGATGTCGGTGACTTGGGAGATCGGCCGTTTCTTCTTTCAATATGCACCGTACGTGGACTACTGAGGTCGACTTGGGATTCAGAATCCTGGCTCATAAGATGGCTCAAGCAATGGGCGGATCGCAAAGGCCGATGCTGGAACCAATCGCAATCGATCTTGAAAGCTTCACAACTGCCCAATGCCGCCGTTAAATGCAGAGGCTGGTACTTCCGTGGGCCTGGGCAAAGTCGTGAAAGCCGTCTAACGTCTACGTCCCTAGACCCGAATACCCAACAACTTGCCCGCGCGATTTCCATCGGACACGATCCGCGGTAGTTAGTGAGACTGGCGGCCTACGCTCCAGCCGGGCGAGCCGGCAGTGTCGATCAACCTGCTGCTAGCAGCCCTAGACCTCGTGAAGGACTGGGCCGAGGCGCTCCAGGGCTGTTGAGGCAATGTGTGCGAACATGCCGGACTGGCGGCATAGGGGAATGGTCTCTGCGCCGCTGCAAATTAGCATTTATACTCCTTTAATATGTATATTTTATCATAGAACATTCTTGAATTTCCTCATCAGAATCGCACTCAATTATATTCCCGTGCTGGCGCAGGTCATGTAAATGAGGAGGTTGCGAATCCTACTTAAACCTCGACAACTACGTCGTAATAGGTGTTCCCCGGCGTCATCTTCTTTATTCCAAGACCTAGCAGCACGCAAGAACAGCGGCGAGGTATTAGCTAGGGACCCGTGGAGAACGGTCCATGGCGAGAATCGGATATCCAATGGTCGTACCTTGATGCTAGGGCAACTACAAGGCGTTACTTTGGGGGGGAATGGAGGTCCGAGCTCTTGTCTAATCACTAGGGCTCCGATATAACTCCATTGAATATCGTCTCTTAGTTATCTACGGGTGCTACGCCAAGTGAACGTGACCGAATAATCTCTCAGACTTTTTCTTATGGTTCTCTGTTGATCGGTTACCTCGTCATACTTCCAAGAGTTTCGTTATGTGTACCCTTCCCAATTCCATTCCTGTCTAAATTGCATAAATTTGAATAAATTGCATAAATTATTTGTAGAGTCCCACACGAAAAGGCTTTCATTCTAGATTAAGGCGGAACAGGCCAGTCTAGAGTAGGTTGCTACCTATTCCGAGGATAATAAACTAAGCGGGTCTGTGGAGGGGGAGCGTGGAGGGAGGCGGGGAGATTGCAACCTTGCCTCACCAGCGGACCGCATCCCAGCACATAACTAGCTGACGTGAACGGATATAAAACTCATTTAGAAAGTTGATGTGTGGCTCTTCGCTTGGCTCTCCTTCCTCTATCTGCTGTCCTCCCTCGATCGTGTCAACGTCGGCAATTCCCATCTAGCTGGCCTTAAAGAGAGCTTTGCATCGTTCCTAGAAACTAGGACAACTTCCTAATAGTTTTCTTCATCAGCCATGCCCTTGTCGAACTCACCACGGACGTCCGTCTTAAGAGAATCACCCCCTAACCCTGCTCACTACCACATTATTGTAGATCGCCAGGGGCCCGGGCCATGCCACTAACGATTTCGATAAGAATCACATCCATGCGGGTCTGGAAGGCTGGAAGACTTACGTGAACGCCTCACTCCTCTCTAAGCTTTCTCCATCCACCTCCCCACGGTTCTCATAGGCACGCGCACTGTCGCACGCACGAAAGCCCAACTCTGTTCATGCGTTTATATGCTGTTGCTGCTGCTATAACCGTCATATCCTACGCCGACCGACACCATAATATAGAGCCATGCTCAGTATTATCGCTGTTTTCGTGACGCTTCGTAAATGGCCAGGTTCCTAAAGAATACGGTGGTAAACAATGACAATGTAGGCACTGTGGTTGAACCGGACAATACCTTGAACTACTCATTATCAGGCACCCTTTCCCCAGCGGATGAGGTGAAGCCTCACAATTTATCTCTTTGCCTCTGTCGCACTACCGTCGTGATTCACCATAACCCGCTAGATCCGAATAATAGACGTATGCGCTTCAGCAGACATGGCACCGGTCCACCCTCCGCGTCCACTATCACGTACAACGCGAAGCAGAATCTAACACCGACTTTGGGACCTTACTAGTATCGGCTCCTTCAAAGGTCTACAACAAGGTTTATATTCATGAGAAAAAGAAAATTTATCAAGGCGACATATTTCTAAGACTGATCAGAGGTGATAGATAGTATTTCTCTGCATGCTACCAGTCCCGATCTGAGCCTGGGGCTGGTCCTAGTCCTAAGACTTGTAAAATATCCGGCTGGCCGAGGGTCATCGCAAACTCCCGTGCAGACTGTCCGGGAGAGTCCAACTCCGCACCATGCTGCCTCAACAGCCGTACCAGGCCCAGATCCTGTTTCACTAATGCCAGGATGAGGGGTGTCTTGTCATTTTTGTTCGCAAGATTCGGGTCAGCGCCGTTCGCCAATAAAGCCTCGATCTGATCTACCCTCCCCTTATTAATAGCCTCGGTCAGAGGGGTCTCTCCATTGTGTAGTGTGTTAGTGCTGTCCGCCCCGTGTCGAAGTAGCATCGCGATAACCTCTCCATCGACCCCGTTGTCAACAGCAAGTGGGAGAGCCCGCATGTGGGGCCAGAATATGTCCTTTGACGTCGCTTTCGCCCCGTTCTGTAGAAGCATCCGCACAAGCTCAACCTTTTCTTTGTTCTCAATCTTACTACCCTTGACCACACTGATGATGGCTTTCTGTCCCGTTATATCATCAACGTTTCCATCCGCACCCGCTTGCATCAGGCGCTTCGCAAACGGAATCTTCCCCTTCGAAATCGCAGTCGCGAGTACACGCTCCCCATCACCGCGACGGGAGTTGGGCTTTGCGCCTCTCGTTAACAGCAACTCCATCAAGTCCATGTCTGACTTTTCGAGAGCCAACGATACAAGGGAGGCGCCGGCGACGTCCGCCGAATTAACATCGGCTCCAAAATCAAACAGTAATTTTACCATCCCTAGACTCCCCTTCCTTGCCGCCTGCACAACGACGGGCCGACCGGAAATGCTCTTTACTCTTGCGTCGGCACCGTGCTCCAAAAGAAAGCGCACCCCATCGATGTTTCCACTACCCACGACGTCGACAAAGTACTGCTGGCCAGATACATTTTTCGCCTTGACATCGGCGCCTGGGCCGCCTCGCTGAAGCAACATTCTGGCGATGCTGATATGCCCCACGGATGCTGCCAGAAACATGGCGGGCATTTTAGACCAGGTCTTCAAGTCTACTCCCGAAGCCAGGAGCAGGCGAACCGCTTGAACCTGGTTTGCCATGATAGCACAATGCAGGGGCGTTTCCCTGTCCTCATTCTTGCCGTCAATGTTAGCGCCGTGTTTGAGAAGGCCGGCCATTTGTGAAACATCCCCCCGGCGACTGGCCTCACACAGGGCGCTGACGAGGGGGTCTGGCTTGGACCGAAGGCCAGCTGTAAGTGCGCTGAAGGACTGCTTAATGGAAGTCAAGTCCCAGAAGCTACTGCCCTGAGCGGCTGGAGGTGATGAGGTGGAAGGACCAGAGGGTGAAAGAGTTGAAGGCTCTGTCGCTGGGGGCTCGTAGGCGGGCGGTGAGTCCAAGGATCCTTCAATCTCCGGTGGCCCTGCTTCAGCGGATGTGTGTGTTGGCGCGCTATTGCTTCCATCGATCAAGATGTCACCGGCAACCTTGGGCACCAACTTTAGCATATCGTCTACTTGCTTCATGATACGATGGCCTTCT
Source organism: Scedosporium apiospermum (assembly GCF_000732125.1). Lineage (NCBI taxonomy): Eukaryota > Fungi > Ascomycota > Sordariomycetes > Microascales > Microascaceae > Scedosporium > Scedosporium apiospermum. The sequence continues at coordinate 8,856 of NW_015971823.1, read as the reverse complement.
TGGCCTTCGAGAGAGGCGTCCTGATCCTCCTTATCAGCCCTACAGAGTGGTCGGGTTAGTTTCAACGAGTCACGTAGGTTCCGACGCTGATGCCGAGCCTCACATTGCAAGAACCTGCTCGAAGTAGCCAAACAACTGAGTATAAGCCAATAGCATGTCGTCATGTATGGCCAAAAATGCCTCATTCAGGCTAGTTATTGTCTCTGGTTGCAGCCGCATCACCTGTTTCCCTATCGACACCAACCCATTCTCGCAAGTCCCGAGCGACCGGCTCAGCTGGGCTTGAAGGCGCTGTGAGATGGCTGAGGCGCTAATGATGGAGATCGCAAGTTGGTTCACAGTCGTGCTGAATGCCTGGAGGGCTTTGGAGAGAGAGGATAGCTGCTCGGCATGGCGATCGCTGGGTAATTTGCGGAGCAGGTCAGTCAGCTCCGCAGCAGCCGCTAGTGAGCGGTGAGAGACGGATGAGCTGAGGGTGCTGAGTGACGCAACGGAGAAGCCATCCATGATGAAGTAAAAGGTTTTAATGCCTGATCCACAAGGAATGTTAAAATACACACTACGCTAACTTGGAGCGTGATGAGGCGGAAGTATTCTTGCATTTGACGATGCCGAGGGGAGAGGGGACATTCGAGTGATTCGCTTACGCAGCTCCTGACGTGTTTGGATCCCAAATCGGAAAAATACGACCACACAACAAAGCTATTGGATCGATCCAATCCTGTTGCCTGCCTGCTAAGAATGTCAGCAACGGTTCTCGTGGGAGCCGGCTAATAACGTAGTGCGTGCTTGGCGGAAGCACCATCCAGTTTCCGCATTTCTCTACTGAGGATAATACCTCATGCGATTCTATGAAGATATGTCATATTCCCAACAAGCAGGCGCTTGCTTCTTCTTCGAAGGATGCATTGGCGATTTTATATTTCCCCTATAGTAAAACGTCTACGAGAATAATTCATCAAATCGAACAACTCCCCACTCTCTTTCCTTCGGCCATGGTTGCAACCTGGAATGTAGCAGGCAACAAAATTTATATCATACAACAACCAAGCCTGGCGTGAATTCGGCCAGCACATCTCCATACGAATCTTCACGAACCTTGTCGAAGGTGACCATCATCAAAAACAACACTTTAATAATAGAAAACTAATTCTCCAGACTAGTTCATTTTTCTAACAGCCATCGATGCCGAATCATCATTGACTTGGGGCGATCTGGTAAATACTGCCCCAAACCTACATGACCGAATTCCCTGGGAGCCAGTATATCAGCTACACGGCGATTATTGAATTTGATCCGCAGAAAACTGATGTCAAGTGCGGAGGTCTCAGCGATGGCGAGATTATGAATCTTGCCATGCAGATGCACGATTTAGCCGACGTTTACAACCTACTTCGTCCTAATGCAATGGGGGCTCTTGTGTATCAAGATCAGATCTACTTTGCATCCTCCGTCGGAACAGACTGGCACTCGGAACGAATCATCTCCATTGACCAAGGAGATGTCATACCAGGGAGTGTCGGGAAGTTTATAGAGGATTGTATGTTTTCTAAGGACCGCGAGACCATAAACCACGGCTTTGGAGGACTGTGTGCAGAACCCAACGTCATCCGCCTCTTTCACCAGCATAAGACGGCCTTCATCAAGCCAATTGTGGGAAATCGAATTATTGTTGTCGGCACCAATGACAATGGAGCTAAACTCAAAGAGGCTAAGGACCCTTGCCCAACAATTGGTAATAAAATAGGGTGTAACGACTCGTTCAAGACGGAGTACGGCTTGGATTTTATTAAGCCTGTTTGGAGAGAATCCGACCCCAGAGTTTTCGAGTTTTCCAAGGTTCTGAATCCTCGACCTGTCAGACCTGTGCGGAGATATTAGGGAGAGATAGCCCCAGGCTAGCTGGTTAATAGGTTTCTCCGCAAATGAAGGGGGGGAAGGAATGCTCTAGAGTATATACCCGTAGATATATGAACTTTTATATTACGATAGCTAGACCTCCTGTATAAAATGCATCCTATCTTATATAAGCCCTAAAATTGTATTGTGATCGAACCTCTCCCTGTGTAATTAATGGATGATTAGCGGTGTAGAGTGATTAGTACTGGCCTAAGTTTACGCGTTAGCCCTAGTAACGACTGTTATGGGTAGTGAAACTTATTGTCTGCGAGTATATTTGTATGCTGTGCCTGTTTAGCCTGTACTACTTATTCTATGCGAGCTTGGAAGTGGAAGCCTCTAGTATCTAGTAAGTACTTAGGAAACTTTGTATAAAATAATAGCTTTTTTATAACTATATTCGAGGTATTTAAAATATATAATATTTTCTAAGAGAAATATTTTTAAAGATTAAATAAATTTATCTAATTGATAATAATTATAGTTTTAAGTTATATAAAACTTATTTTATATAGATAAGCAAGCTAAGGTCATGTAATGGCTAGATAATAATAAGGTAGAGAGGCTATAAAGTAGTTTATCTATTTTTCTAAAGGAATATATTATATATATTTTTACTAATAGCTTATATCCTATTTTTATTTTTATTAATTTTTTTATAATTATTATTTTTTTATATATAATAAGAAATATATCTAACTAAATAAATTTAAATCTATATTTTAAAATAATCTTATATAAATTTAACCGCGATTATAATTATAATAAAGGTCTAGATTATTATAATCTTAATATTAAGGTCTAGTATATTAGGTAAATATAGCTAATATTAAAGTTAAAGGGGCTTATTATAAAGTAAATAAGGTAGTTAAGTAATATTTATAAGATATTAGTAAAAAATATATATTTAAATATAGGAATATAATTATATTTAAATTAATTACTAGAAAGTTTTAAAAGATAAACTAGATATATAAAGTAAACTATAGTTTATATAGATATTTCCCTTTTAAGCTTTCTTTAGGGTTAGTTATATTTTTAATTAACTAGTTAGTTAGTTATAGGTATAATTATTCTATTAATCTTTTATTTAACTAATTAGTTAGACTTAGTCCTATCTAATTTTTTTATTATATAATCCTTTATTTTATAGTATTATACTACTTCCTTATAATTTAATTATAGTTATATTATAATATAATTTTCCTTTTCCTTTAGTTTTTATTTTTAAAGACCTATTAATTATAATAATCTTATTTTCCCTTTTTTTTTTTAATAAGTTTTTTTTATTTTTTTTTTTAATTATATCTAATTATATTTCTAAGTCTTATTTTCCTAGTATAGTTACTTTTAAAATTAACTATAATTACCTTACCTAGGTAGTTAATAATATTTTTTCTTAATAGTATCTTTTTAAAATACCTAAGTATATTTCCTATTATAATATATAAGTTTTCTAAGATTATATTATCTATAAGGGGTAGTTTTAATATAATTTATATATTTACCTAAAGTATATTAATTATAATACTAGTAGTATTACTAATTTTATATATAAGTTTTTCTAATCTTCTTTTTTATTTTCTAGTTTTAATATTATTTTACTTAGTTAATTATCTAAAGTAAAAATAATCTTATTTAAAATAGGAAAAGTATAAAGTAGAAAAGGCTTTTAAGAAGGCTATTGATATTTAGTAAGTTATACTTTTTTAAATTTATTAGTTATATTAGGAAAAGGAATTATATAAAAAGTAGGCTTTAAAAGTTATTTACTTAGGGATAGAATAAGTTATTAAAAAGGATATTATTAAGAATACTATATCTATTATTTTTAAATTAAAAATTAATTAGAGCTTTCTTTTAGATTTAGTATTATTAAATTTCTTAATTTCTTTAGGTATTTTTAGTAAAATATAGTAAGAAGTTACTAGCTTTTTATTAAATATTTAATAAGCTTTTAAATATTTTTATTATATTTAAAATTTTTTTATTTAATTAGATATTTAACTTTTTTATTATTATCTATTAAGTTAAGAATTTTTTTTATTTTTTAAATATTTTCTTTAAATTTAATTATAATAGACTTTTCTATAAGTATATTATTATATACTAGTTTAAGTAGTATTATATAAAAGATAGGGT
>NW_015971823.1:0-2757 GCF_000732125.1 Scedosporium apiospermum | reverse complement strand
TATATATTCCTTTTAAGTCTAAAGTTATAAACTACTAAGCTCCTTAGAACCTGTTTTAAAGTTTAGAAATTAGAAGTAGTAGATATTAGTTTTTAATAATAATATTATTTAGCTATTAATAATCTATATATATTTATAATTTATTATTTTTCTTAAATATAAAGAAGATAGGGTATCTAGTTAATAATATTAATAGCTTAATATATTCTTTTTTTAATATTTTTTTAATATACTTTTTTAATATTTAAAGTTATATTTTATTAAAGTTATAAATAAATATAAACTTTAATTATATATTTTCTTTTAAAGATATCTTATAGTCTTACTAGCTATATTTAAATAGTCTAGTATCTAATTTTTTAGTAAATACTTTACTATATTTCTAGTATTTTTTTAGTATATATTATAATATTTTATTTACTATTAGTTTAGTTTTAAAGCTTATAATAGCTTTTATTATATATACTTGTTTATATTTTCTTCCTTTTAGTAGGTAATTTAAATCTTTTATAGTAAGTACTTTAAAGTAGATTATTATTTTAAAGGCTTTTAGCTTACTTAAAGGTAACTTTTCTAGTTAATATTACTTAGAGGCTAAGTTATTCTCTAGGCTTTATTTAGTTTTGTTTTAAGTAAGCTAATTAGTTACTTAATTAATCTATAGGTTTCTTATTTGTAATTATAGTATTTTTAATATAATAAAATAGTTTACTATCTAGGTAATATTAAAGGAGATATTGTTAATTTTTTTAGTGATAGTGATATAGAGGTATATAGTCTTAGTACTTATAATTTTATTTTTATATTTAATTGGTATTTTATTATATATATTTAAAATATAAGGTTAATTTTTTATAATCTATAAGAATTTTAATTTATTAATAATTATAAGTAAAATAAAGTTTTTTTATATTCTATTATCTATTAGAGCTATTAACTTTTAGTTTACTAAAGTAATTAGTATTTTTAGATAGTAGATCTTTTATTTTTTTATAATATTTATCTTTTATAGGTTTTTTTAGGATTTAGGTCTTATTATTTAAGTGATTTCTTTAGTAACTAATAGTATCTTACTATATTGCTTTCTTTATAAGCTAATTAGCTATTATTATAACTTCTTAATTTCTTTATATTATATTTACTAGGCTTTCTTTAGCTTTAGTACTTCTTTTTAGTTATTAATTAGATTATATATAAGCTTTAGTTATTTATTAGTTTTTTTATTAAGTTTTTTTTTAAGCTAGTTAATTTTCTTAGTAATTTAGTATTTAAGGTTATCTATAAGTTTTATAATATAGGCTTTATAGTAATAGAATTCTTTCTTTTATTAATTAATTTATTTTTATAAGTTATCTTTTTTATTTAATAGCTTTAACTTATATTTTAGTTTAAGGTCTTTTAGAGTTTGTAAGTAATAGGATTATTACTTAGTAGTACTTTGTAGGTCTAATAAGTATTATACTATTTCCTATTCTAGTTGTTTAGGGTCTAGCTTTTCTTTTATTATCTTTAAGATTTATTAGAGTATTTCTTTTTTTAGGTTTTTAATAATTTCTTAGAGAATCTTCCTTTTTTTTTCCTTTTTAAGAGTTATATAGTAGTTAATTAGTAGGTTAGTAAACTATTCTTTTTGTTTTTAGTTTATTTTTTTTATTAAGCTTCTAATTTTTTTTAAAGATTTTTTAGAATTCTACTAGTTTCTTTTTAATGCTAGTTTTAGTATTTTCTATAAAATTAATCTGTTCTCTTAGGTTATTAATTTATTATTAGAATTCTATTTAGGGGTCTTTACTATAGAGTATTATTTTTAATTAATTAACTTAATCTTAGGTATTGAAGATAATTTTTTATTATTTTTAGATTTATAGGTTAGTATTTTAGAGAATATAGTATAGTTAGTTAATTTATTTTTATAAGTTAATTAAATTACTTTCTATATTTATATTTTATTCTACTTATATAAAGTTCCTTTTACTAGTACCCCCTTTTACTTTTTTTTATATCTATTTTTTTTATATAGCTATTTTAGATTAGTACTATTTTCTTTTTAGTTAGACTTTTTACTAATAGTTTTTCTATCTTTTATTATAGAGTTAGTAGCTTATTAGTAATTTTAGGGTATTTTTCTATATTTATATCCTGATTTTTTTATCTGCTTGGGGGTTGTTTTTTAATTTTCCTAGTTTAGGTTTATTTATATTAAATTGTTTAATAGGTTTAGTATATAGGGTTGTTTCCCTTCTAGTTTTTATTAATTTTTCTAGTTTTAATTTATATATGGGCTATTATAGTAAGTATAGTATGTAATAGTAGTATTAGTATACTTTTTTATAGTATTGTTTATAGGATAGGTTTTTTAGTATTAGGGTTTTGAACTTCCTTAGTAGTTTTTACTAGGTTTCCTTAATATAGTTTTTAATTTTTAGGATTTTAATAATCTCTTTTTATTATATTATCTTAAAAGTTTAAGGTTTTTTAGAGTACTATCTAGCTTTATCTTTTTTATTTTAGTAGGTAGTATAGCTATTATTATAATATATAGTCTATAATAGGGATTTGTAATTAACTATATTAGTTTTTAACTATTAAGTTTTTTCTTTAGGTATTAGTTTTTAAATTTTCTTTTTATTAGGTTTTTTATAATCTAGCTTAGGCTTGTATTTTATTTAGTATTTTTGTGTAAAATGTCTGTATTTTCTATATAGGAAGTATTTACTAATCTTATCTTTAAATAATTTAAAAATAATATTTTTATTA